>NC_051056.1:26715478-27015478 GCF_904848185.1 Acanthopagrus latus
TACATTAAAGGAGACATATAATGCTCATTTTCATAGTTCTTAATCTTATTTTGGGTCACTACTGGAGTAGGTTTTCATTCTTTAATGCTCAAAAAACTCACCAGTTTTGTCATTTCTGTCCACTTGCTCTGCCTGAGACGCTCTGCTTCAGCTCCTGTATCTCTATAAGTCAGAAAATATTGTATATATCCATAAACAAAACACTGTGTTGAACAATTAAATGTTACAGGTTATGTTATCAGGCTATAGTTGCCTCTGAACATATTTTCTTTCTCAACAACTTTTAACTAATCACTGTAAAACTTCTTTGCATTACTTTTTGGATTAATATATTACATTACATGTGAAGATCAGGCTATTTAATTAAATATACATTCACTTGCATACAATTCCACAAATAGACGCCCGATAGTGTATTTTAGATGTTTTTCCTTTCTGCTACTCTGAAGACGTCGCGATGACGAAGTCTGTCTAGTGCACGAAAACGTCGTGTCTCTCCCTCAAATGAATTCCTCAACTTGCAACTTATAACCGTACAGAACTTTAAACGGAAGTAAATCAGCTCAACTACACCTTACCACGAACAAATAAAGTCATTTACTGTTCATATTGTGAGGCTGATTACCGAAAGGAAACAAGGTTCTAATTAAAGTGCCAACATCGGCACATGCTGCTTTCCCCCCTGCGACAGTCACATAAACAATTTAAGCAGCTAATTACAAGACAATAATTGATTCTCCACCGGGTCGTATAGAGTTTGAGCCGCTGCGTTTATCGAAAGGCACAACTTTCTGATGACATTTATTCCCGCTGCCACCTGTCCCCATAGATCAATACAATAATGGAGCTCCTCGGCACCATAACAGCTTCTTCCCTTTCATTTTATCCCCGCGCACTTCATAACAAAGTTGCCGACATAAGTCAGCCATGACGTGTCTCCTCAATTACGTGACACTGGGCGAAAGAAAGGGGTGACGTGATGGATCGCCGTCAAAGCTCTGGGGAGCCCGCGAAGCCAGAACCGCAAAAAGCCACGAGGTTACCCATCTGTCAACAATCTCAATTAACCAGCGTACGAGATGGAGGCTCACGCCATGACGACAAAAAAAACAAAACAAGGGGTCTCCATCACGACGGTGGGCGAGATCCCATGTTTTGTAAGAGGAAAACTATGTATTGAAGTGAGCCCGATTGGACCATCCATCAGCGGCGGGGTGAGTCAAATTGAAATCTGACATTTAGAGCCTCGATGCCGTTGCTCACTGGCACTGATATGAACTATAGCGAGTGACAAATTGTTTGTATCAGGCCCGTCCCTGGGTGAAGCCTCTGATGATGTTTAGGGTTCAGATAGACACCCTTGACATTTTGCTGAAAGGTCACGTTTTGTGTTCATTAAAGCTCCCTCGTTACATACAGCCAGCAGAGGGGACGCAGATTATTGTCATAATCCGGGGTTGTGCCGACTCGCGGACGCTTCCTCGTTTGTTTCGACTCCTCTCAACGTCACGACACGATGAGTCATCCGACAGACTGTCAGGAGCGACATCACAGGGAGGTTTTGTCGAGGCGGTCTGCTAATGTCGCCTCGGTAAAGTTTCTTCTCCCTTTTTGTGCCTCTCGCGCAAACTCACAAAGAAGCTGATCCGACTCGCAAATAAGTCATTTCCAGCCGTCTCCTTAAATTTCAACTGAAACGACAAAGCATTGCAATGAAGCTCATCACTCTCTCTGCGTGTGCCAGGACGCCTCTGACAGTCTCACAAGGGGAAAAAAAATAAATAAAGCATCCAGGATTCATTGGATTCTGTAGCAGCGTGTCCATTTACAGCTGAATTAGGAGACCGATCTGTAATTCATTTAGCATCTCCAGCAGACAAATTAGTGTCTTGGAATGCAAAGCTAATAAACAGCTTGAAGCGGCATCGATATGTACGTAGTCCTACGTTGTTGCTGATAAGCGTGCGTAGCATTTTTGATTAACAAAGCTCCTCCAGGGGGAACAGTCGGGTAAATTGGGCCATTTTCCTTTCATCGTTAGTGAAAGAGAATACAAATAGATATGCCAGTGCACCTGCTGGTTTTTCACTTACAGGTGAGAATCATGCATTAAATTTTACTTTGTTTTGGACATAAGATGGCGGTTCACTCCCCAAATGTATCCTCAAACGTATTCATGGGAAAATATTACACTATAGAGTATGTAGGAAGACTTCCAGAGGCCCCAAAAAGCCAGAGGACCACTATTTGGCAACCATTTTATCCTTGCTCTGCAGGGAAGAGCATCTATATGTAAGTACATTTTTAAGGATTAAGTACTCCTTTCTGCGTTAAGACAGCTCTCCTGCTTCTTGAGCTGAATAAACCGGTGAAAACACCACTGTGTTCAATAAAAAATGCATCACCACAAACCTGAAAACAGGGTTATTTTTCGTTTGCTCATGAAAACTTGACACTTCGGAGGAGACACAGTGTTCACAGGCCCAGCAGATCAGATCTGCTCCGGGGCTCCCCGGCAGGTTGAAGGCCTGGTTCTTACCACTCTCGTGTCTGTGCATGAAATATAAAGCTGAAGCCAGTTAGGCGGTTAGCTTAGCTTAGCACAACAACTGTCAAGCCTGTCTCTCTGTCCACAGGTATCAAAATCTGCCTTCCAGCATCTAAATCTCATCAATTAGGCTGTTTTGTCTGTTTTATTTGTCTAATTAACTGGAGGGGAGTCGCAGGTTTTTAAACTTTGTGTGGGAGTGTCCTTACAGGGTTGACCCAACCGGGTGTGAGCTCTAGAACCAGTCGTGAGCTCTAGAAACCCACCTGAAGGTTGTTTGAGTCAACGACCCACAAGTGGCCACCAACAACTCAGAAACTCAGAGTTCACAGGTGTCCTGAATGATTCTGTAAGGACACTCCCACACAGAGTTTAAAAGACTGCGACTCCCCTCCAGTTAGTCAGAACTGAAGGAGCCTCTTGGATGAGAGGTGAAACATCTTCAAGATACTGAAACACTTTTGAATACAGGACTTTTCTCTTACTCAATCGAAGGATCTGAGTACTTAACACATGTTTTAACCTCCCAGTTCTACTAACAAATAATAAACCAGAATGTGTTTGAACATTGTTGCTGTTTTTGTCGCTTCATTGGTCATAAAAATCCCAAGTTAAAATCTTTTCTCTTGTCAGCTGACTTCCATCCTGTTGTCACCTGAACGAGGCCGCTTCCTCGTTTTGTGGCAGCGGGACGTCATTGGACGGCGACAGACGCATTTAAATTTCATTGGTCCGTATTTACGTCAGTCACCCAGGTGGACGGGACTAAAGCTTTCAGCATGAGGAAATAGATGCAGAGGGGAAGCAGTCGCGTTGTTTATCATCTCTCTCTGAGATTAGAAGTGAATTAAAATGCTCGGAGGTGTGTTTCTCCTCTCGCTCCTCGGCTTCGTGCCTCCTCCTGCTGCCGACGCGCTGGACAACGGTCTGGCTCTGCAGCCCACGATGGGCTGGCTGCACTGGGAGAGGTTCATGTGCAACACCGACTGCGACCGGGAGCCCGACAACTGCATCAGGTAAGAGACGAGAGAGCGGCCAGATGGAGGTGATGCAGCGCCGTCAGGGGAGGAAGTCATGTGATGGTCTTCTGTGATCAATACTCCTCCTCCTCCTCCTCCTCAATCACACATCTGATCTATAAAATATCTGATCTGAAACCACATCCAGGTGATTCAACATGTGTGAAGGATCTTAAATGCATTGTTATGAGCTAAGGGAGTGACACACTGTCTGGGGAGAAGCATAAACATCTGATGAGACAAACAATCTACAAATACAGCAATTACTCCACATTTATGACACGGCCTCATGTGATCACTCCTCAGTCCTACCTGTGGCATCTTGTAATCATGAGAAGGGAAAAGAGAAAATGAGGTCAGAGATTGTGAAATAAAGCAGCAGACATTGGATAAGCCTGATTTAATTTGCCTTTATTTGGTTGTCTTTTCGGTTGGAGGCTCTGCGAGATATTGACGTGTAATGTGATAACCCAAATTTGCAAAACACTCTGTGAGGAAACAAGGAAAATTAAAGTCTGCACTCATTCCAGAGGCGTAAACAAGAAATGTGTGAGGTAACAACAGGGACGGAGCAGACGGGGAGAGAAACATGTGAGGACACGAAGAGAAATATTCTCAATGAATCAATCAAGTATCTGGTCTGTAAAACATCAGAAAGTGTTGGGAAATGCCCGTCAATACTTCTTAAACCCAAGACAACAAGACAACAGTCTTGTTTTTATTCAGATATTTTTCAAACTTAAAACTAAAAAACTAGAATTGCACTAAAACAAACAGGAAACAACTTTAAACTTACATTTCGTGAGAAAACATTCATTTTTATTGCTTCACAGATACGACACACATCTTAAAAATCTTAAATAAGTAACCGTGAGGTCGTCCTGCACAAGTAAAGGAGAGAGAAATGGTGGTAAACTCGTCTCCCTGCTGTGTTTTTAGCTTGGATTCTGTATTATTAACACACAAATTAATAGAGAAATCTATATGAGACTGTACGTCAGCGAGCTAAACAACTTTTTCATGTCATTCTTGTGAAGATATTCAGGATAATCTAAACAATTCGCTCAGCACAACTGATTATGGAAAGAAATGGTTTCAGATTAATTTAGTATGAAATGTCTGATGGATTCAGCTCCCAAACCCTGGGTTGCATTATTGTATTACAGAGGCATCTTAATTTATTGTGAATGTTGAGGTAAAACAAACCAAAAGAGCACATAAAGCCAAAATCTGAAGGCACTCCTGGGTTTATATCTGTGAACAGCCTCTATAACATGTGTTACATAATCACTCCGTACATGTTTGATTTTGGTTCCGTGGAAGGTTTTTGTAGGATTTTGATGGTGTAGCACAGGAGTGCCCAAACTTTTTCTCCTGGGGGGTAAAAACTGTGGGGTGAAACTCACCTTTTGCATTTTACTGTGTTGTATTGTTGAGATGCAAAATGTTTCCTTCTTTGACCATCTTCAGATTCTGCAAAATACTTAATATTTAAGATCCTTTACAGATATTTTTTTTTTCCTCGCACCACACTTTGAGCAGCCCTGGTGCAGAGTTTGCCTTGAAATGAATGTGCACAAACAACGTTAATAAAAAAACTTGTTTATTGCCTGTTGCATGGTTGTTCACTGCAGTAATAATCACAGCAGTGTTGCTGTGTGGGCACATCACTCGGGAGCTGCTGTTCTGCCGGTCCAGTTTCTTCTTACACTTAATGATTGTTCATAATCATCTGGTTTTTCTCTCCAGCGACAGATTAATCGTTTAGACTATGAAAACGTCCCAAAAGAAGGAAAAAAACATTTCCAATTGGTGGTTGACGCCTCGGTCATAAAGACAACCTGATTGCTTTTCCATTTTCCTCAGAGAAGTAACTACCAAAACAACACAAAACAAAACATGAGCTCATTTGTTTATTTAATCTGTAATGAAGACAGATAGAAAAATGGTGCCAGGCTGCCAGTTTGATCGGATCCACGGTCAGCATTCATTTTTTCGGGGAGATTTCGTGCCCGGTGGCAGATGAAACTGAGAAGTGAAAGCGAGTTTTGTGGGGAACCCGTCCAGGCGCTGCTGCAGCCGCTTCACATTAACTTCATCATAATATGTTAAAGCAAAAATAACTTTTTTTCTAACAGCGGACTGGCAATTAACCGACTAATGATTGCATAATTACATAATCATAATTACAAGTTGGTCTCTTCCCATATATTTCTTTGATGAATGCAGAGCAGGAGTATTGCATAATCCTGCAACATTAAAAGGGAAACTCTGTGCTGAGTCGTGACAACAGTAAAATGTCTCACTTCCGGTGCAAAGCAAATGTATTATTCCCCAAACAAAGCTTTCTGAACGGCAAATGTCAGCCTGTCGGTTGAATTGGTTCTTGTGATCCATCAGCCGACTGCGAACCACAAAAGAAATCCGGCGTTGTTGTTTTTTTTGTATGTTTTTTTATGAATGTAGCATGTATTTGCTTCTCGCACACGACATTGAACGCTGGCGTCTTGACTGATACTGTCGGCCCCGCCTGTCTCCTCCTGTCGCCCTGGCAGCGAGCGCCTGTTCATGCAGATGGCAGATGTGATGGTGAAGGAGGGCTGGAAAGAGGCCGGTTACGAGTACGTCTGCATCGATGACTGCTGGCCCTCCCACCAGCGCGACGCCCAGGGCCGCCTGCAGGCAGACCCCAAAAGATTCCCAGGGGGCATCAAGAAACTGGCCGACTATGTGAGTAGTAGTTAAGAGAAAGAGGCGCAGAGACTCTGGGTGTGAAGAATATACTATTAATGCCGTAATTCCTCCGTAGACATCAAAGAGAGAAGAGGGGCTTCAGACAGACTTTAGAAAAGTGGGGAATACTTTCATTTCAGTTCATTTCAGAGATTTCACTCGCTGGAAGGAGCGCCGCAGATTTAATTCAAGTGGGTGCTGAGTTAAAGATGTAGTACGTAACTTATACGCATGAAAAACTAGTATATTTTGTTGAGTTCTGTACTCACATGATCCCAAATCCCAACAATGTTCCAAACCAGAGGGAAAAACCTAAAGTAGCGTTGTGTTTCATGATGTCGCCTGTTGCTAGTTGTACTTTTACGAGGAAGGAAGTCGGCGGACGTGACTTAAAACGTCGCCTCAACTGTGAAGATTTGTGTCTGAGTCACATCAGATCAGATCAGACAGCTACCACGATCCCACGCTACTTACGTCTTTTTGTTTTGTTTCGATTGAGAGACCTCTAGTGGCAGAAATTATGCACTGTTCATTTAAAGGGACAGTTCACCTCAATATAAAAAATACGGAACATATGTTGTCCTCCTATTTGTAATGTTGTTTTACATCTAGATTGTTTTGGTGTGGCGTTCTGGGTTGTTCTAATTTCGTGATATTCACGATAGCCATTATGTAAAAAATGAAATATTGATATCGTGTTTGTAATAGACGTGATGATATCATGTGAATAGATGTCAGGCCTTGTGTATCTTTTGGTTATCTGGTTCATTTTACTTCTTCCATCAGTTTAGTCGTGCAGGACAACTTTAATGTTTGGAGTGCCTGGATTTCTCCTTTTTTGACACTCTGAGCAGCACAAGCCATCTCGTCCCATCATACTCAAGAGAAGGCGGACGTCTCCACAGCAGATATTCTCCAAAAACTGGGAACTATCTAGACGAACGTCCTCTTAACGAATCTGCAATGCGTCAGAGTTTGGAAAATCCTTGATGAGTGAAAAGTTCGGGAACTGCTGGTTAAATCACTCTTGGAGTAAAAGTGATTACACAGTCAGATTACATATTCATTATACATCCGTCTGAGCCATGCTGCAATTATTTACATAATGAACGGGGAAAGAAACAGATGTGGAAGTCAGGTTCTCAGATTTCATACCGGTAAAAACTCATAGCACCTGGAGCCAGAAGGAGAAACCGTCGGCATATTTTGTCTTCTAGGTAGGAGGGTGCTGTCGTTCACCATCTTTGTTAGCAGAGGAGCTGCTGGAGTCTGAGACCGCTGTGACAGGCTGATTCCTACTCAGGCAGCTAGAAAGTTCCGTTCACCTGGATGTAGATATATTTAGGCCCAGTGAGGCTGAGCCCTGTTAACAGCAGCTTCAGTTTTCTTTTAGCTGTGCAACATCGCCACCTGCTGGTAGAAAACCACAACCTGCCAAATAACAGAGGACTAAATCACGGACTCCTTGTGTACTAAGGTCCATTCTCTGGGGCTGAAGCTGGGCATCTACGCGGACGTGGGGACAAAAACCTGCGGCGGATACCCCGGCAGCCTGGGCTACTATGAGACAGACGCTCAGACTTTTGCCGACTGGGATGTGGATCTGCTCAAGTTCGATGGCTGCTACATGGACTGGACCTTGCTGGGAGAGGGTGAGCTTCTGTTGGGTGCAACAATGTCAGTAGTGGTTGCTACTAGCAACAGGATGTTCATCTGGAATCAGATAAAACTATGTAAATATCTGAACATGGTGAAGTTTGGTCCACACATAAGCTGTCAGGTAAGTCCCAGATCATTGCTTCACTTAAAGAAAATGACTTAACCAAACCTGGAGACATGACGTGGTCACTTTTAAATGACATCTTTATAAATATCCTGAGTTTTTTGTTGCTCCCAATTCATACAGAACCTTTAGAAACTCATTAGAAAAGGTGTTTTCATGTAACGGTTGATAATTTTCTTTTTCTTTTTCAGGCTACAGCAACATGTCCAAAGCTCTGAACAAAACCGGGAGAAGCATCCTGTACTCCTGTGAGTGGCCTCTGTATGAGTGGCCTCACCAGAAGGTGAGAGACTGTTTATGTTAACTTTAAATCAGATATCTAAATCAATTATTCTGGTTTATTTTATCAAGGATTCTGCTCAGTGATGACACCATCACCACATCGTGTTTTATGCGATATAAAACATAATTTCTCTCCCCCCCGCAGCCCAACTACAAAGCCATTCGTGAGACGTGTAACCACTGGCGCAACTTCGATGACGTGTACGACTCGTGGAGCTCTGTCAAGTCCATCTTGGCCTGGACCGCTTCTCATCAAGACATCATCGTCCCCGCGGCCGGACCCGGGGGCTGGAACGACCCCGATATGGTACTCCACTCCACTCAGGCTCTGAGTGCATTCTTTGACCTCAGACTAAACATAGAAGCACAGCCTTCGAATTCACTTATTTGCATCCTTTCTCAGATAAATGAGGAGATTGAGGCTGCTGTCACAAACATGAGTGGTGTGGATCTTCTCAGCTGACTGTCACACAGCAGCAGATACTCATAACTCCCCCCAATGTTCCTTAAAAATCAAGTAAAAATAAAATAGAAGCACTTTAGAGTAAGAAAAGATCTCATTTGTCAGTAGGAGGTTGTTGATGTGCTGCAGACTGTCCGTGCGCCTCACATGCTCCGTTATTTACATATTTATGACTCTGGTCCGTCTCTCCAGCTCGTCATTGGGAACTTTGGCCTGAGTCACGACCAGCAGGAGTCTCAGATGGCGTTATGGGCCATCATGGCAGCCCCTCTGCTCATGTCTAATGATCTGAGGGACATTTGTCCTCGCTCCAAGGGGCTGCTGCAGAACAGACACATCATTGCCATCAATCAGGACCCGCTGGGCAATCAAGGATACCTCACTGCCAAGGTAGGTGAGACGAGACATGGAGTGACAGCTGTCAGCTTTTATAGTACATTTAGTTTCTGTGTGACGGGGCGCTCAAAGTCCAGACGACAAGTCAATCCTGACCCATTCTGAGCCTCTGCTGCATTTTGGATTCATTTATGTATGAGCAGACGTGATGTCTTGATGTATTCCTCTCTGACACACAGACAGGGCTCCTAGTAAACTCAAAAAACTAGATCTATATTCAAATTAGAGGTGCAACAAATAACCGGTATCAGTAATACATTTAATACTGATACTATATTAATAATACACACATAATATCTTGGAAATAAATCAATGCCTTTTCACTTTGTCATAGTCGCTGGCCACCAGTGGCATAAAAAGAAGCAGTAACTGTCAGCAAGTTACTGACTGTTGGTGCATGGCTACTACCACAAGTTCGTACAACTAACGCTCTTCGTCTCATTTGACAAAAGAAAAAACACTATTTATTTAAAGACTGATAGGGTTTGGGGGGGGGGGGGGGAACACTAATTCAAACAGTCAAGAAGCTTAATTTTATCCAACAAGTTGAAATACAAGAACCTGCATCTGTGATCACTTTGTTCTTACAGCACTTTGGTAATGACATGCCAAATAAATGTCATTTCTTTCAACTCTTATATTATCAAACTCACATTCCTGTACAACATGTCCCCAAGTAGCCTGCCTCAAGTGTTCAAATGTACTACAGCATTTAATATCTAATAAGGGTGTGAGCAATTTGACATTAGTTAACTCCCGTTATCTCCAGCTGTTCACAACCCCTGAAAATCAAATGCAGACCACTGACCAATACATTTGAGAAACCCACTGTATAAGAAATGCTTCAGCTGGGCTGGCAAAGCACTAATTACAGTTCCAAGCATGTAGTAATACTGCTTTACATTGCCCCAGAATAAATCTTGACTTGTTCTACAGATGGACAGTTTTCAAGTGTGGGAGAAGCGGCTGTTGGCGAACCGACAGGCTGTCGCCGTGCTGAACACGCAGGAGATCGGTGGTGCCAGAGGGTTTTTGCTCCGAGCTGCTCCTGGCTTTAAACTCTGTGACCCCCAGTGTAACGTCACACAGATCCTGCCTCAGTATAAGGAACTCGGGGTGCAGGACCCACACACTAAAATAGTGGTGTCAGTCAACCCTTCAGGCACGGCTCTACTAACCATCACTCCCATCAGCAGCGACTCCAGCGCGCCTTACAAACTGCACTGGCAGGACACGTCTGTCCAACGCAAGCACACCATCACTTTGTAATCCTCAGGTCACCTTCAGCTGCTTAAACAAAATGTCCATGTTTTAAAATGTGTGCAGGTTTTGCTTTTTATAAAATGAGTTAAGAGTTTGAAATTGGCTTCAACACACACAAACCGCTGCTAATGTTGTATTACAAATCACTGGAAAATGTTTCTGCACACTTCTGTGAAGCTTGAATTTGCACACTGGACAAATCTAGTGAAAGAGAGGCAAAGAAGCAGCCAAAGTTTGTTTTAATACATTTATTGAAAATAGTGACAACCGCCTCCAGAAAGCTGGCCCACAGTTTAGAACTGGATGACCTGGCCCTGTAAGAGAACACATGAGAAAACTCAGGTTAAAAACGATGCTCAAGTGGAGCTGAACAGTGACTTTTCAATGCATGACTCACTTAATGCTGCAGGAAAATGACAAGGGAGTTTTAAATCTATGCTGATAAAGGTTTGTATTGAATTTAAATAAAGAGGTTTACTTTTAACAGTTTGAGCTCAGCCGCATCATTGACATCTTAATCTGATCAATATTTTGGGTGTATACAGCAGTTTATGCTGGTTGAGGCGGGGTTAATGTTAACAATTACGCCACTATCCTGTATATACACACAGTCCATCTGTCTCATTGTTGTCAAAGAGCAGGATCCAGCATATTGTTATGGAATTACTCATTTGTCTTCAGTCCTCTGTGGGACTGTCTGAGTCCATGAGATAATGGCTTAGCAATGGTTCCTGGTTTTGCATTTTAACATGGACTTCCTGTAGGAATTGCCAAATTAAGACCCAATTTTCCATGAACTGATGTCCTTACCTGACCCCCTTTCCTACAATCAATTCGGGAGTAGGATTGAAAGTTTCACACCTCTTATAATTAATTAATGCAAGGTTAAAAACACAAATGCAGCATTAGGACAGAATGATCACTGATCCCCTCATCAGCATGCAGGAGGTGATACAACACGAGTAAACTGGACTTTTTTTCCTCAGCTCTAACAGTATTCAGCACAATCAGCCAAATTACACATCACGTCTCCTGTGACCTCAGTAATTTTTGGACCATCATTCCTCATTTTTCATCTATGGTGGCATCACTCCTCAAAATCTATTAATTTCATACCGTGCCAAAGGAAATCCTCTGCTATTAAGCTAATTTGCTCAAGTAACTGTCAATCTAGAAACAGTGTTTTGAGTGGCTGAATCAACAATTCCTCATTCAGATGAAGATCTTTCCACAAAATGTAATCTTTCCCTCTGTATCACCAAGTTTCACCATCAATTCCAGCTTTGATACCCACTAATGATAGTGATGCACATTGTTCAACATGTTATCTCTACTGGTGTGCCAGTTTAACCAGACACACTGCAAACTCCCTTAAAGACCACTTATTTTGCTAATATGTTGTCATGACAGTTCAGCCTGTAGTTTTCTGGAGTATTTTGCAGCTTCCAAAATTTAATAAACTCAACCCTGCTTTTCCTAATCGGCTGTCAAAAGACTAACATTAAAAATATGTAAATTCTCAACATACGACTGGATTATTAAACTTTAAGTTCCACCGCATCGATTTGTCAAATTTGTCAAGTTTTTCAGTCCAGAAAGCATTTTAAAATGCTCTATAGTAACCGTGGAGACAGTGCACTTTAATATGAATGTCTTTAACGATGCCTACCTTTCTCTTCTTGTCACCGCCCAACTCGAAGTGCTTGCATCTCTTGATGGCCAGCATTCTCTTGGATCTGCAGTTGGGCTCCACACACTCCAGCCTCAACACAATCTTCTTTGTAGTTTTAGCCTTGACGAGAACACAGCACGCCCGTTACCTCCAACCTCACAAGTACGTGACAGCAACAGATCAGACATCACAAGAAAGCTGAGCTTACCTTCTTTCTGAAAATAGGCTTGGTCTGACCACCATACCCGCTCTGCTTTCTGTCGTATCTCCTCTTACCTGCAGAACACAGCGTGAAGTTCAGTTTCGTGTCATTATACAAATCTCACCGCACACATGCCCACACGTCAGTTATAGATTATTCACCCTGGGCGTAGAGGGAGTCCTTTCCCTTCTTGTACTGGGTAACTTTGTGGGGCTGGTGCTTCTTGCACTTCTTGCAGTAGGTCCTGCGGGTCTTCGGGACGTTCACCTGGACAGGGAAGACAAACACTGAGCATATTTGCAAAAACACCTGGTAGCACGTCGCTAAATCACGTTCAGTCTTCTCGATGAAGATGTGCCAACCACTGGAATATGTAGTCATGAGGACCACAACGACAGTATACTAGTTCAAACTGTATACGTCGTGTCTCGGAGGCAAGATTTAAAAATAGCCATTAATGTAGGGAGCAATGTGGACTCGTGTTTATCGTGTAGCTAGCTGTTAGCGCCGCGTTCAGAGCAAAGGTAGCTGACGTTAGCTAGCAGGCTAACACGTTAGCATTGTAGCTTCAAAACATGAGTTCAATACGAACCGTGTGTGTGAACACGTGAAGCAGTAATATACAGTTACGTTAAGTCTGTTATTTATCATTACGTGCATTCTGACTGACATTAGATTAACTTTTAGTCTGAATGGAGGCCGGCTGAGGTGCCTTGCAGCGGCATTTCTAGTCAGACACAGCTAGGACTGCTAAAGGTGGATTTAACATCTTAAAACGCACACAAAACGTATAATACTACCATCGTGACGTGAATCAAAGTGTTGTTGATATATCAGAGTTAACTACACACGGGAATGATTGTTTAATCGGCAAGATTGAGTTAGATTCGGTGAAATGTATCCGTGAGAATTATTCCCTACCATGGCTGCGCCCCGATGCAGAGGAAAAGAGGAAGACTCAGACCGGAAGACGTCCCTAATGTAGAGCTCCGCAGCGCCGCGGCCGCACGACGCGCCCCCTGCCGGCGGGAGACAAAACTACAACATATACAAAACTGCTCAGCGCAGGGAGGGAGGCATGTAGGCTTAGTTAAAGTCAATGGGCAGACTTTATAGTGCATGTAGAGGAAATGAGTCACAAAGTTTGCACATCTGTTGTCACTAAACAGAACAAATTCCGCAGAAGATTAAGTGACAAACCCCCCTGAAATTAGCAGCGTTGACAGTTCAACTGCATGCAGTGCAACAGACACGGCCCCGGTGTTAATGTTTAGCCCGCTTCCACTTATCAACCAAAACTGTCCAGAGGGCTGATATGAAAATGAGCAGGAAGAAAAAGGGGAAGTAAGCGGAGTCGATTCCTCTCTGTGGGTGGGTTTTAAGTTTCTTGCATCACAGACTAACACACATTCTATGGAAGGCGAGCGACCGAGGCAAAGGTTCATGTGCCACAGCTTCAAGCCTCAACAGCATCACAGTGGTCTGACTGATGCTTGACTTTTTTGGGTGTCTGGGTAAGTGTCAAAGCTTCGTTGGCTGTCGGCTGTGAGGTCAAGATGTATTTTTAGACATTTGTTCAGATGTTTTTAAATCAAGCTGTGTGAACGCATTTGATGAACAAAGTAGTAGTGAGTGTTCTGTTGAGTACTGAACTGAAACCTGCATTTTTTTTTTGGATGCAAATTTTAGTGTGCACTCCCTACACAAAAAAAACTACACATACAAGTCAAATTATAGTGACTTTGTCTGCTAAAATGCAAAGTTCGGCTGATTTTGTTGTGCTCTGCTGCACTTGTCCTTATGTATTTTAACCCATCGTGCAGCCCCACAGTGGTTTTGTTGTGCGGTGGGGTTATAATCTGATAGCTTCTTGTGGTATCCTTCATTATCTGCACATCACAAACGCTGTCAGCATGTGAATTGTGTGAGCACTTTGATACAAATGTTTCCCAGAGAGATGCATCTAAGGAAATGGTAAATACTACGTGTGAGAAAAAAAAAAAATCGACCTCCACAGTGTTAAATCGATTTGAATTAGCAGTTTTTCCATCAACGTCTTAGTCGCTTTCTTTCTCTCTCACACACACACAGACACACACTTGACCTCTTATCGGTCAGGAAACGCCAGGAAAAAGAGCATCTTGACAGGTTCCTGTTCAGCCAAGTCCTTCATGATAGGGTTATGTTTGCTGTGTCATACATAGTGAAAGTCATGCAACAAACAAACTCTATCCTAATGCACACTTTCATTAGTGGTTATAACTTATTAGATTTCATTTTTTTAAACATGTTGCACTGATGGTGACAACGTATTCAAATATATATAATAATATATCTTTTGATTCTATGAGTTTAAGAGGGCAATCTTAAGAATACATGAATGAAAAGTTGCCCTCTGTGCTGTAATACATGAATCGCTTAAATGGGGCCAAACTTCTTAAGAAGACAGACTGAACTGTAATGATATAGAATACGAAATTTCACAATCCAGGAACAGAACGGCAGCTGTGAGAAGAAGCCTTAAAAAGTGAGAAAACCAACTCTGCAAAGTGTCAGAGTGCTGCTGCGCCGTGCAGAGACCAGAGGCCAATTCTGCAGGTTCAGACTGGTACTTTGTTATGATTTTGTGCAGATCCCAGGTAAGTTTGAGAAGATTATCTACATGTGAGAGCGACACAATGTCAGGTAGAAGAGCTGCAGGGCCGCTGGGTTTCTTCTCCCTTCATGTTGCAGTACAACACTGATGCAACTTCCCTATGAGTTTGTCTGTGTCAGCCACCGTGAGTCAACTCCCTTAAAAAAAAAAAAAAAAACCTACAAAAAAAGTCTCTTTTGGCAGCCATGACACAGTGAAACACAGACGTACAGCTTCAGTCGACCGGCTCTAATATCCAGAGAGTAAAGAGAGAGGGGACGGTATGTCAGTCTTTTCATCACGGTCAGTGGCATCCAGGAGTTTATTGACCTCTGCTCAACTTAGTGATGTGAGAAAAGATTTGGTGGCGACGAATGAGGAATGAATAAACAACATTTCGCGGAATAGGGAACAATGCTGTCTGCTCATGACAGCACAAACAGAAAAACAAATAGGTATATTGTCGGCCTGGTGTGTGGAAATATCTCGCTCCTGGTTTGCGAGGGAGTGAGAGAAGCTTTCTGGTGGCGTTACAGTTGAGATGATAGAAGGAAGTGCTCACAGGCTGAAAATAGGCCGAGCTGAAGTGCACTCACATCTGACAGAGACTAACAGGCAATGAGCGTTCAGCTGTGTGACGAGGGTGAGTTGAAGCATCTGACAGTCCGTGTTTACCTGGAAATATGACGCCTTGACTTCCTACCTCCGGTCATTGAGTGCTTTTGCTGTGTTTTAGAGATTAATACGTGGTTTGCAGACGTCAGAGCAGAGTATTAGCTGCTGGGAAGTACTTCTGTGGTTACTGCTCTCTGGGTAAAAGTGGTGGTTCAATGTGATCCAAGTTCAAGTTTGACTGGTCTGTCTACTGATGTTAAAAGTCAGCGGGGGAATGTAACTAAGTACATTTACTCAAGTAAAACTTTTAGATACTTGTACTTTACTTACACTTCAACTTTTTTCCATCTTCTGCAACTTTAAACATCCACTTTACTAAATTTTGGAGGCAAATATTGTACTTCTTACTCCAATACATCTATATGATAACTTTAGTTACTAGTTATTTTTTGCCAATTAAATGCTGCATCTGTGCCAATAGTGCATTTTTAGAGTAATTAATTTTCTTGGCAATCAGATTTAAAAGAATCAGAAAAACATTTTGAAACAGTCCATACTTGTATGCTTTACTTTTATTTGTACGATTGATACTTAAGTAGTTTTGATATTGGTAATAACAGGATGGCCAGTGTTGTAAAAAGTACCTAAAAGTCATACTTGAGTAAAAGTAAAGAGACTTTTGTAAGAATGAAAGTCACCAAGATGATTACATTAAATGTAACTAAGTACTGAAAGTCATTTTCTTCCTGCACTGCCAGATGTTATAATATATTTACATATTTACTTCAGTTTTAGGAGTGAGGGCATATTTCTGTACACATTATTCTCATCCATTATCCGATATTAGTGGTAATTTGCTCCACTCTACTATCATCTAGTTATTGTGTCAGTAGGGGCTTTGTGTTGTTTTGTCAGTTCAGCATTAGTACTGAGCAGTGGCTAAAAAAAAACGACACAATAAGCTGTCAGAAACTAAAGATAAAGGACCGCTTTTACAGGTAAAATGTGATTGTGAATGTGTTGGAGAGAGAATAGTGACCTCGTGACGATGAGATCATTGGAGTTTACCAGTGATGTTGTTTGTGTTCACGCCAAAGAGCCAAGAACTCACACCTACACGTGTTACATGAACTAGGTTATTGTATTAATAATTAGGTTGCTGCATCCACAAATAGCATTTAGAACCAGGTTAAAAAAAAAAAAAAGTAGGTGTGATGTGTAACAGCGAAGTTAAAGTCCAAAACGAAGCAACCGACTTTGTGTTACTCGAAGCAACTTCTCATATCGAACAAACCGACGAGTGAAGGAGTCGCTTCCAAACACGCCATCACATCGGGGAGACGTAGCGTAGAGGAGGGTCGGTGGACACACTCGTCCAACTCGACAGAGGCGACGTGACGATGACGAGGATGGCTGAGGGGAACAGATGTGCCACAGGAAGTGGGGAAGGGGGATTTTGGAAACAGAGGATGTTGCTGGCAGTAAAAGCAGGGCTTATGCAAACTACAGCTAATCACACACTGATACGTGCCGGCGCTCATGCTGCCTCTCTCTCAATCTCTCTTCCCAGATCTAAACTCTCGCTGGCGATAGTGCCAACCGCTCTGACTCTATGAAGTGTAAACTGTAAAATTCTGTGAGAATACGCTTTTCAAAGGAAGTCAAAACACTGAATACTAATTGTGTGCAAAAGGCTGCCATGTACTCATTGCTGAGCGCAGTGGTCTCGGGTGAGACTGTCGCAGCTCTCGGCGAAGTGATGACCGCCTGGGTCGAGGTGTGAACGTGTTGTTTGATGAAAACAGCCTGTTTCTGCTGCTATACAAGTGTTCATTATTCCCTTGTTTCCACGTAGATTAACCCTGGCTGAATCATGTCAGACAGTATCCTGGAAGAAATCTTCATTAAACGATCCCAGCAGAAGAAGAAGACCTCCCCTCTGAACTACAAGGAGAGATGGTTCGTGCTCACCCAGGAAAAGATAGCCTACTATGATTACGATCCTGACAAAGGGGTACGTAGGTTTGTCTGGGATTAACGTTCTCTGGTAACCTTAAGAGAACTGTGCAGCTATATTTGTCTGAAGTTACCTGACTGTTTCCCCATCTGTTAAGCAGAAGCGAAAAGGTCTGAGAGGATCGGTCGACCTCGAGAAGATCAAGTGTGTTGAGACGGTGCAGCCGGAGCTGAACGCCCCGCAGGAGCGCATGTTTGCATTCCAGGTGAACACTTTTGTCCATGTGCACGTCTAAAAGAGAAGATCAGTGACAAACCTTGAACAACAACATGTACTACTTCAGCCACTTTGTATTCTTACTGGTCCAAAAACATGATCCTTTATGCTGCTTTTCATTTTGGAGATGGAGGCACATTCTCCTGTATCACAATATCACTCACTGCAGTTTTTATACTGAAGCGTGGAAGGATATTTCTTGTGCTCCGTCAAAAACCACGTAGAAGCCTCTAGAAGTAACACACAGGTGGCTCGTAACAGCGAGCGTCCTTCTCGACAGACAAAAATCATCCAGTCCTCCGATGGTTGATAATGTGAAAGTCCATTGTTAAGAAGTGAAACCGCCTCTCACACTCAGATGTACCGGGGACTTTCAGTGACTGTGCAGGTGTCACATTTGCACTTGTGTTAACTTGACTGCAAGGTAGCGTGAAAAATGTGTCCGTCTGGCACTTTACACACAAGTAACAGCATTTAAACAGCGTCTCTGCATTCTCTGAAACAACTGAAGAAGATGGGAACTTGGACTTACCCGGCGTAATCCAAGTCTCTGGAAGGCCATTTATCCCAAACTGATTTGACGTGTGTTGAGGATGGGGTGCGGCTAACACTTTTAGCTTTAAGATTAGCCTTAAAAAGGGTGGGAATATCTTCTTCTTTTCAAATCAACTTCAGATATAGGGGCGTACAGAGAATGATTATGCCGGACAGGCAGTGTGGAGCAACTTTAAGTTGTTCACCGTTTTTAAGCAAGTCAGCTTCTACTTTGCTGTGAAGCTCCAGAAATGTTTTTAGTACTGCAAAACTCTGCAGTGTCATAGGGCTGAGTTGGAAAAGGTGAACAGTTCCTCTAAGAAATAGAAAAGGAATGTCTTTGTCATAAACAGCTCATCTGTATTGGCTCTTCCATTCTCGCCGCAGATCATTTATGATGAGGGGCCGCTGTACATCTTTGCAAAGAGCGAAGACATCCGGAATCAGTGGATAAAGAAGCTGAAAGAAAGTTAGTATATGCGTACAAATATTCATACATGTGTCTGGTGTTTATCTGTCTTGTCCTTCACAGTATCTCATGTGTTGTGTGACAATATTGGATCGTACCCAACATCGTCCACTGCCTGCCCACACAACAGGGGAGCTTGGAGCATATGCAAATGAAAATGTTGATATAATGGAAATGTTGTGTGTGCGTGCGTGTCTGTGTGTGTGTCTGTGCGTGTGTGTGTCTGTACTTGTGCACAGTGGTTCGCTTCAACAAGGATCTCTTGCAGAAGTACCATCCTTGTTACTGGATGGATGGGGTGTGGCTGTGCTGCCAGCAGGAAGTCAAACAGGCCATGGGTTGCAAAGTGCTGGATAATAAAAATGGTGAGAACAAGACTCCCGTTGATCTGAAATCAGGAACAATCAACAACCAGACCTCAGCCTGCGACTGAATAATTCCATTTATATACTAACAGGCTTTACATCTCAACCATCACGGCGAAGAGGATCCAGGAAACCTCTCCCTCCCACTCCAACAGAGGTACACATGCAGGCCCTTTAGAATAACATTCACAGATTACAGATTTGTTTTAGTAAAACATCCACCAACTCGTTTTATTTCAGGAGAAGCCTGTTCGGCCTTTACCTCCGCAGCCACCTGAGCCGGCAGCTCCTTCTGTAGGCATGACTGTTATAGCAGAGTATGCTTACACACCAGTGACGCCTCAAGACCTGGAGCTGAGGAAGGATGAGGAGTACACCATCCTGGAGATGTCCGACCCCAACTGGTGGAGAGCCAGAGACAAATACGGGTGAGATGAAAGCAGGATCTACTCATTTTGAATGTCTGCACTTAATCTTATAATGACTTTCTGGTGTGAATCCACAGAAGATCCCACATATACATGAGGAAAAGTCAGATTGATTGATTACCTGTGAATGAAAGGTGCTTAAAGAGGAGGAGTAAGCACACTGAGTAGAAAATAGTTTAAATACTAATATATATACTCAGTTTTATTCATACAGCCCAAAGTCACAGTCACATTGCCTCAAGGGGTCTTTACAGTCTCGACTGTGAACAACATCAACTGTCCTTTGACCCTCGATTTAAGTAAGAAAAACCTCCCAACAAAAGACAAACCTTGTAGCAATGGAAGAAACCTCAGGCCACAGAGGCAATAAAAGACACAGACATGCAGTAATTCATTCATTCATTCATTCATTGTGACACAGTAGACCTGGCCAAGATGCACATTTGTCTGTTTAATTGTATGTTTGTAATAATAAATACAATGTTGTGTTGTTTTATCTCGCAGGGCGGAAGGATATATACCTAGTAATTATGTTGTGGAAGCAGAAAATGGGCTAGAAAGATTTGAGTGAGTATGGGCACTATTGTTACGACCATCTTTAAGTTAGCAGGTCAATACTTAAAGGGAAAGTACCTTTTTCGTGCATTATTGTGTTATTGATTGCAAAAACACAATATACTAATATATCCACGTCTATTTTCGCAGCTGGTATTGTAAGAATATGAACCGGAGCCAGGCAGAAAAGCTGTTAAAGACCGAGGTAAAACGAACAGCTTCGACGTGTTTTTTAATACGATTTAACTCGACTAAATTTGATTTGAAACGTTTGAAATACACACGTCTTTGTTGTTTTCCCAGAACAAAGATGGAGGCTTCTTGGTACGGGACTCGAGCAAGGCCGGGAAATACACCGTGTCTTTGTTCACGAAGGGCGGCACGTGAGTAAGCTCTGTGGTGTTAAACCTCTGCTGCTCGACGCTGCACCATTTGTGTGGCTGCTGTATCCACTGCAGCTCCGGCCATGTGTGAACGTATCAAAAGAAGAACTGTTTGTAATGAAAGCGGAAACAGTGGGCCACAGAGGGAGAGAGATGTAAATTATTCATGCAAATCCTGGACTAATCTCCCCGGCAGAACTTATCCATCGCAGGGGCTGTAAGACTGCGCTGCATGATGGATAGCTGAGAAGATATTAGTCACTCATGCATACACGATAGGTTCCTGTGTCGATGAAAACCTGTTGACTAAATCTGCTTTAAGTCGCTCTTCGCTGTTCTCTCCTCAGGGAAACAGGTGGAAGCTGCAGGCATTATAACATCTGCACCACTCCGTCGGGACAGTTTTACCTGGCGGAGAAACACAATTTCAGCTCCATCCCGGAGCTCATCAACTACCACCAGCACAACGCAGCAGGTTAATACAGCGGCAGGATGTTCAAAAATGGAAACAGTCAGAGTTTGTTTATCAAAAGTGTCTTCATGAGTGGATGTTTCTGTTGTCTCCATCACTAGGTATGGTTAGCAGGCTGAAATACATCGTCACCAACCGGGCGCGGCCGCCATCAACAGCTGGACTCGGTTATGGTACGAGTCAGAATTACTGTTGCTCATGTAACGTTTGGTGTCCAACCTCAAGGTGACTGATCAGACGGGTTATTGTGTGCAATCTATGAACCACCAACAGAGCGGTGGAGGGACGACGTGTTTGTTGGCTAACCCGGATGTTTCCCTCGACAGAGAGCCTGCTGGATATTTGAATTGGATTTTGGATAATCGCCATCAATAAGACAACAAACCACAAGTTTATGATACTAATCTTCACAGATGAACATCACTTTTGTGATTTTTAAATTAAATTACAAGAAGTAAAAATCCAATGTAAGGCTGTAAACAGACGACACTGCGGTGTACAACTTAAATATCACACTACTAAATGTCTTACTACACAATTATTTTACATGTTTGCTGTAAACTTTTCAATCTACAGGTTGTGAAGTTAGACGTAGAACAGTTTGTAACTAAAGTGTGGACTAATATGTTTAGTGTTCATGACAACATCTGTTGTCTCATTTAGCCACTTGTTAGAACCGCATATGTTTAAGACAGCTGAGTGCTTTATAATCAAACTGTGGGACATTTAATGATGTATTTTATGTCGCAGAACAAAACACGTAAATATAATTAGCCTGTGGTCACTACAGACCTTATTTCAGTCATTTAACCGAAAACCCATTGAAAAAATTGTAATGATTTTGAGAAGAAGGAACCAGAATTAAAAAGCTGCTGCAAGTGATATTTTCTCATTAAAATAAGTGTTAGATAGTTTTATATTCCAACACTAATCACTGTCTTGGTCAGTCTCCCGCCCACTGCTCATGTAAATGTTTTGGCATCCCTGCCCACTTTATCCAATCAGGACACAGAATTCCATAAAGAGGCGGTCCCGTCTGCTTGTCCTTGATCATCCTGTTTGCTGCTGTATGTCTGGTAATGGACAGGAAGTTGGCTAAAACAAGCAGATTTAAATGTCCCAACAGCACATTCATTATGACATCCGAGCAATCGTAGATTAGCATAAAGATATTAAGGGGAAACAGCTAGCTAACGTGTTAAATATAATACAAGGAACTTTTAACTGGCTATGCAATAGTCTCAGTTTCATACTGATGCTTCTACATGACCTACAAGAGTAAACAAAAAAAATCTACCTATATTTATGCTTTATTAATCTCAACGTCTGTCAAATAAGAGCTGTTTACAAGGGGAAGTGTTGAGAATGACGTGAGCATGACTTTCTAAAATAAACGGAAGCTCGAGCCAGATCGAGATCTTTACAGCAGTAGGCGGCGGTGCTCATTATACTTTTGTCCACAGGGGCCGCCAGAACCAACAAAAAAACAAAATTAAAGTTCCTTGTAGCAGCTGAGATTCGTGATCTTTAGACACGCTGGACATTTGGACACAGTTCAGCCGCCTGTTTACCTTGTTTCCAGTCCTCATGCTGAACCAAACAGCCGGTGGTCTCAGAAAGAAAACTATTGAACTATTCCTTTAATGTAGATACCACAAGTATTAAATGCCTCCTCTTAATATCCTGTTTTCTCCAGGTGTTTGGGAGATCGACCCCCGTCACCTCACCTTCATCAAGGAGCTGGGCACCGGTCAGTTCGGAGTGGTGAAGTACGGAAAGTGGCAGGGCCAGCATGACGTGGCCATTAAGATGATTAAAGAGGGCTCCATGTCTGAGGACGATTTCATTGAAGAAGCCAAGATCATGATGTGAGCAAAACAAAATGAGTCTGAATTCAGCCTGAGTTGGTATATTGGAAACGATAATGACGATTTTGTGCTGAAGCTTCTGTAACTCATGACCTCCGTCTCCTTTTTGCTCAAACCAGGAAGCTTCGCCACGAGAACCTGGTCCAGCTGTACGGCGTGTGCACCAAACAAAGGCCCATTTATATAGTGACCGAGTTCCTTTCCAATGGCTGCCTGCTGACGTACCTCAGGGAGGGCCTGAAGCAGCACCCGACCCCTGTCCAGCTCCTCGAGATGTGTAAAGACGTCTCTGAAGGCATGGCCTACCTGGAGACGCAGCAGTACATCCACAGAGACCTGGTGAGAGACGCAGTGCCAACACGTATCACAGTACATTTCTTTATCCCCGTATCTTGTCATGTCTAACATACCAGGATTTGTATTCAAGGATAACAGCAAATGTTTAATGATTACACCTGAATCCAGAGTGTTGTTTGGTTTGTGTTCAGGCTGCCAGGAACTGTTTAGTAGACGGCAATGGCACCGTCAAAGTGACTGACTTTGGACTTTCAAGGTAAAATTCCTCACATGCCTTTACGAAAAACAGTGTATTAGCTCCCACTTCACCAAATACAACTGTGAAATAATACGTACAAACAGGCCTGCGGAGTAAAGGAACGTGTGGAACAGCATGTTAAGGGTACAGAAAAAGAAGAAGAAGAGGAAGAAGGGGATTAGGACAAAATTATCATTTTAAAATAAAGAATTGAATTGAATCAATCTGGTCTTCATTAAAAGTGATAAATGAGATTAGATAGAAGTCATCTGATTGAAATTTCTTTTATCTTGTCTTTATTTACATGTGTTTGATATTGAGATAATGAAAAAGTAACAGAAAGTAATCAAGTTACATTATACTTTCACATACTTTACATACTTTCATGTATTGATACTTAGATAAGGACTTCAAGTTGGCAGAGCTTCTGACCCTCTGAACTTTTTTTCAGTGTAGTATTTGTCCTTTTTTGTGATATTAATAAACAACCTGAACACTTCTTTCTGCTGCCGTAGGTATGTCTTAGATGACGAGTACACAAGCTCAGCAGGTTCCAAGTTTCCTGTGCGCTGGTCGCCTCCCGAGGTTCTCCTCTACTGCAAGTTCAGCAGCAAGTCAGACATATGGGCGTACGGTGAGTGATTTCCTGACTGCTTTTCTGATCTGTTGCAAGTGTAATCTTTGATTCCAGGATCATACATCTGTTTTTATATCATTAACTGATTCTTTATATACTCAGGGGTTCTTATGTGGGAGGTGTACACTTTGGGACGGCTTCCGTATGAACGCCTTAACAACACGGAAATAGTGGAGCAGGTGTCCAGGGGCCTGCGCCTCTACCGCCCCCAGCTGGCCAACGAAAAGGTCTACAGCATTATGACCAGCTGTTGGTTTGATGTAAGTAGATTTTGGATGGTGCTGACAGTCTGTGTAATTGTTTTTCTGCTCACCGACCTCAAAAACATCGCTTTGTTTCCGTTTTCAGAAAGCAGACGAGAGGCCCACCTTTGAGCAGCTGGCAGTAACAGTTCAGGATGTGCTGTACGACCTCCAGTAGATTTCAAGATATTACACACAGAAACAGTTCACTCTGATCTCTGCTGATCGCTGTATGTCCCAGGAAAACCACAGTCACACTGAGGTCGTCTGTAATGTGTCACTATAATTCATTCATTAGGAAGCCTTTTTAATCACATTACTGGAAGTACAGTCCTGCAGCCTAGAATTTAAAATGTGTATATTTTATTGACGGTAATTGGATTATCTGTCTTTATTTTATTGTGTGCGTGTGTGTGTTGTTTTGTCTGGGATCATTGTGAAATGTAGGCACCTTTGCATGTGGAAAACAAGCTTTTTGAAAAGGTATGTGTTGCACAAATAAAAGCCAAGTATAACAGGCTTGGAAGTGACTGAGACATTATATAAAATGAAAATAACGTCTGATAGAGCAGTTGTTTTCACATTTAATGTAGAAATATTATTGTATACATTGGTAGTAGCTTTATTTGTTCAATGAAAGAATCAGTTATTTTTAATAAACTTTATGTCAAATAGATAACAATAATAAGAGAGGAACAGAATTGAAAAACATAATGAAAAGCAAACTCAAACAGAAGAAGCAAGAAAAATAGAATCAAAACACCAAAATAAAGATTAAAATGTGAGTTCATGACAATAAATTCATTCAAAAATCTAAAACAGTCATTGTTTTGATGGCTTTTTTTTTTTGCAGAAAACATTGATATGAATATGTCCACGTCTTTCATTAATACAAATAATTTGGGGGGGATTAATAAGGGAAAATGCATGTTGCGCTCTAATAACAACAACCAAATACAATATTTCTACAGCTTAAAGCAAAATTTGAGAGAATGTTAACAATTAATTATAAACATCTTTCCACAGCTCATACAAGTTTCAGGCTGTAATAGACAGAATTTCAATGTATGTAATATTTTTTTCACTGAATCTATCATTCTCAATATGGCTGTTTTTGAAATACTTTACTTACTTACTTTTATAATTACAAACAACAGGGCACATCAAAGCACATACAAAACAAATAAAATACATAACGTATAAATTATATTATACATTTACAAAGCGTATAAATTATAAATATCATACAAACCTAAATCCGTAAATAAAATATGTAGATGTTCTTCATGTGAATTAAAGGCTGATACGTTCAGGCTGATGTATGACGGTGTGTGTCGTCAGACAAACGCGCTCTGTGATTGGTCGGGCTACTTCCTATTTCCTGACATCCATCCATACCGCACGTGAAGGTCAGCAATAGAGCCGTCAGGCTTTCTGAATTAGAAAGATTTTGCGCTTACGACCTCGTTTTAGCGAAACATGGACGGCCAGGGAGCGACAGCCGACCCTCAGCTTCAGCAGTTCATCGAGGTCGAGACTCAGAAACAAAGATTTCAGCAGCTGGTGCATCAAATGACGGAGGTCTGCTGGGTAAGTGCAGCTTTAAGCTAGCAGTGGAGCCCTGCAGTATGCTTTTTATATTGAAGCGATAACTTAGCTAGCCTGCCTGACACTGATCAAAACAAGCTGCATGTTCTTGTTTTACCAGCTGTGTTCATATTGCAGTGTACAGAGGTAAACATTTAGCCCCACGTCCGAACATTTAGCAACAGGACTCAGTCTGGATTTGGTCACATAACGTTCCTGAGGCGATAATGACAAATGTTCATTTTTATTTTTATTTTTACCAGCAGCAGGTTGTTATTCTCAGTTGTCTCTGTGATCCTACAGATGTCCTCTCTCTGTTTGGAACACTGTTTTGTGTGCGGAACCATTGTTAAAGTCCAATATTTCCCTCGACTGCAAAGGCCGCTACACCGACCCGCTGTGGCTAGTTAGCGTTAGCGCTGCGGACAAGAAGAGCAAAGTGGAGCATCAGTGTTTGGAGAAATGGGATTTAAATGTTGGTTTCGTCCGTGTCAAACATTTTATTTCACTGTTCTTAAAGTAAACCTCTGTGAGATGAAAAAGATGCCTCTGAGGAACCGGCCTGCTGCTGTAAAACGGTTAAAAAAGTCGGGCTTTAACTTCCCTCTGGCAGTTGTTACCTGATGACGACATAACTCAGATTGCTGAGGTCACAGCTGCGGCAAGGCCACGCCCAACTGACATGTAACCCCCTGGATGACGTTATTTCAAAGTGTGAGCATGTAAATAGTTTGAGATGTTTGGAAATCTGATTGATAACAACACTGTCACTAATGTCAGTTTGTTCAGGAAGCATCAAGCGTGTTTCCTCTGGTTAGGAAATTATAGAATGAAACGTTTGAAGGTCAAACCAATGAGATATAAAAGTCAAAATTATGAGAAGTTAAACATATGTTAAAATTGTGAGATAAAAGTTTAAACTATGAGATAAAAAAAGTTAAATGTAAAAATTATGAAGAAAACAAGACCATTTTGAGCTTTTGACTATTTTCCTCACAATTTTTAATGAGTTTTTAAATCTAGTAGATTAAACTATTTATCCCACAATTTAACATTTTTTGGAGGGGTCTCAGTTTTGACTGTTTTATTTCATAATCTTGAGTTTTTCAAAAAAGTCAATTTTAAAATTGTGAGATAAAAAGTTTGAACTACGAGATTTAAAAAGTCAGTAAATTAAAAGTCTAAATTATGAGGGGGGAAAAGGCAAAATTGTGAGAAAATTGCTTTTTCAAAAGGAAAAGTAACACGTTTTCACATATCTCTGTAATGCAAATCAACCACTTGTTGTCTCCCCTGACGTGTCTGTGCTGGATGTGGTGTACTACAGTTGCAGTTCCCCTAAACTGTTCTGTTTCTGTCTTCAGGAGAAATGTATGGACAAACCCGGGCCAAAGCTGGACTCAAGGACAGAAATGTGCTTCGTTAACTGTGTGGAGCGATTTATCGACACCAGCCAGTTCATCCTGAACAGACTGGAACAGACTCAGAGGAGCAGGGGTTCATTCTCTGAGAGCATGTCAGACTGAAAACCGTCCCTGAAATAACTGATGAGACACGTGGACTCAGCCCCGGGTCTGTGAGGACGCTGTTTCGGTCCTGACAGCAGACTGTATGTTGCTGAACAGTCCCTTCAACTGGAATAAGGAACATCATTAAGTGTTACTTTTGATACAAGTGCCTGAGATTAACACCATGTATGGACTCATGCAAAAGTCTAAGGTTTTATTCGTCCTCCACTTATCAGGTTGTGAGTGTTGCAAAGATCGTGGTTTGTCATGTGAAGCAACTTTATGTTGGTTTTGTCATGAAAGTCATGAAATTGTAGTCAGTTCAGTGTTGAGACTGATGTTGAAAGTGTTCACATCCACTGCTGTGACTAACAGTCCAAGTGCAGGAGGCTGCAGGAAGATGGAGGCACCTGAGATGTTCAGCTTGACGGCGAAAGAAGACTCCACTGCTACACTCTGCTGTAATTTAAGAGAACTAACAATGTTTTGACAGAAGAAGAGACACAAGGTTCTGGACTGTACATATGCAATAAACAAAATGCCAAATAAGTCTGCTGAAAAAGTAATGTTTTAATCAGCGTTATCAAACTGACAAAAAGTCACAGGTACATTTGAGACACGTCACAGGTTTTGGCACATGAATTAATTTATACAGAAAAAGAGCGATTCTTTGGTGCAGTTGATATATACAGTGCTGAGGTATTACAGAAACAGGAATGATGAAAACTGGTTCTTCAACAACAGTTGATTGAAATGTATTCAAAGCAATCACACACCATCTTTTAATGTGCAACGTGGAAGAATTTTAGTTGCAAGCATTCAAAAAAAATTACTAAAAATCATGAACAGAATATGAAGAATCCTTAGTTTTGACATCATGATGTTTATGTATTGTGCATCAGATACATCTACTGAAGACAAAATGCTAACAAGCTTGCAACAGCCCATTACATTCATCCATTCCTGCACCACCAACTCTCCTCTGAGTTCACAGTCTGGACCACTAGATGCACGGCTAATCGAGCTAACAAGCGGCTACAGTTAGCGGTTGCTCTGCTGATATGCTGCCCCCCTGTTTTGTTTTGAGCAGGATTTCAACAGGTGGCCAATTCTGACATTTGGCGCCATGGAACACTGGCTGTAAAGTTTTACATTTGTACAAAATATAAGGTTAAAAAGTGCAAAACTATACGGTTATTTTTCAGCAACAGAAGGCCCCACCTTAAAATGTTCAATGTTAAATCATTTTTTTTTTTTGTACACAGCAGTGCAGCTGACATTCACATTGATATAAGTATTACTGTAGCTCATTGTTCTGGGCTGCAACTAACATTCATTTTCATTGTCTATTAATCTGTTAATCATTTCTCGATTACTTGTTTGGTCTATAAAAATGTCAGAAAATGTTGATCAGTCTTTCCAAAAGCCCGAGATGACGTCCTCAAATATCTTCCTTAATTATCAAGACAGAAATATTTTACTTTACTGTCATGAGGAGCAAATAAATCAGATAAAAACTACATTTAAGAAGCTGGAATCATAGTCTTCTGACTTTTGTTTTCTCAAACAACAAACTCAAACATCATTAAAAAGGTTATGAAAATACAACATTGTTTAATCACTGCAGCTCTAATTCTGAAACATGTAACATCATGTACAAACCAGGAAAGTACCATTGCATCAAATCCAGTGTGCTGATAAGAACATTCTCACATTAGGCAACTCCAGTGCAAAATGTTTTGAGTAAGAGAGACTTGATATTTTAGTAAAGCTCTGATGTGAATTAAAGCTTCAGAACTGCATAAAGCATTTTTTTCACAAGGCTTCTGGTCCCCTTTAAGGCGCTCTCTGGTGCGTACCCCAGCCCCCCTTCGAGCTTCCCTCTCTGGGTAGCTTTGTCTCATCCTGTGCTTGAACTTCGTGGCTGGGAAGAGCCACGTAAGGCTGTTGCCCCCGTGGAAAGCCCTGAGGACCCTTCCTCAGGTAGAGTGGAAGGGAATCACAGCTGAATGTGATGTCCTTGAAGGCATGGAGGAGGAAGATCCCCAGAATGATAGTGAGGAACCCGCTAATTGTTCCCACTATTCCATCAGTGGTCATACTCAACCACTCCTTGAAGAGGATGGCCGAGCAGGCCATGACCGAGGTGGTGAAGAAGACGTAGTAGATAGGAGTGACTATGGAGGTGTTAAAGATGTCGAGGGCTTTGTTCAGGTAGCTGATTTGAACGCTGACGCAAATTATCAGGCAGACGACTAACGACCAGAAGAGGGGTTCCTTCAGCACTGCTGTACCGGCAAACAGCTGCTTAATGCCAATGCCCAGGCCCTTGACACAAGACACAGAGAGGGAGCCAATCACAGAGCAGATCAGGATGTAGACCAGCACATTCTTCTGTCCAAACCGCGGCGCCACAGCAAAGATAAGAACCAGGCTGCTCCCCACAACGCACACAGCAAACACAATGAAACCTAGCGGGAGCATTCGAGAAGGAGTTAGTACACTGAAAAAAAAAACAAAAAACATCCAGCCCTTCTCACAACATTGTTAATCATATCACAATCACTCTGACGTGGGGCTGGTCTGTACCTGGGTCTGTGAGCTTCTCAGCCATGGCGCTGAGAGAAGCAACCTCCTCTTCCTGTGGGGCGTGGATCACCATCACTGTGGAGCCCAGGACGCACAGCAGGCAGCCAATCTTCCCGTGTACGTTCAGCCTCTCATTCAGGAAGTACGAGGACAGCACAGCACTGAAACAAATGACACAGCCAATAAATGATAAACTACAACCAATAAACTATACACACTCAACAAAACCACAGCACATTAAAATGATAAATCTGGTGAGTCTATTTTAAGTGTGGGTCACAAGCTACTAATGAACAACTGACTGGTCACAAGACTGAAATATTGGATTTTGTTTTGACCACTCGGGGGCAACAGAAACAAGTTGTGAACACTGATCAGTGATCAGCTTTAAGAGTTCCACTGTGCAGGATGTTGGAGCTGGTGTGTAATAAATACTGACAGAAAATGGAAGCAGGATCAGAACAGACATAGCAACCTTGGGCTCTATAGAGGCTGTTTAATGTTGTTGTTACCTTTATTTAGGGCCTTTAAGATGATACAGTGAACTTGTTAGCAAACAGTTATTATTATTATTTACACATCTGGCTGTTACTGAACAACATTAAATGAGACTGAACCGAAACAGTAAAGTCAAGCCAGAATGATTAACAATGAGCTGGAGCACTTGAAAAAAGAATTCTCTGTAGGTTCATCTCTAAAAGTGACTCCTAAAACACTACACCTATACAATACCGAATAGTCCAGGAAGACAAATGTTTTCATTTCTTCTAAATAAATAAATAAAAATACTGAATACTTTCAAATCTTTTAGGCTGATAGATATCGTTTAAATGAAAATGTCTGGGGAGAAAAAAATTGCTCTTTTGTTGACTAACTCATCAAAAGTAACTGAAGTAAAGATACACAAGCCAAAAAGGTAAGAAACAACTTCCTCTTATAAGTATTACATCAAAACCTCAAAATATCCTACCACCACCAGTGCTCAGGGTGATTAATGGAAATGTCACCCAGTACAACAATCTGGCTCAATCGTGTGTTTTTAATGTTTTTTGGACAACAACAGAGGAATAAGCTACATTAGCCTCAAGCACAATAGTTGTAAGAGGGAACAATTCATATTTGCCTTGGTTTTTTTCTTCACTGACAATATTAATATTAGAGGAAATCACCAGACATCTGTGCTGAGAAGCTTAAGAGTATCTGTATCACACTAAGCAAATGTGTGATCAGTTGTGACAAGATCAGTGGTGTGAAAAACTGCTCAACAAAAAAACAGTTACCTTACAAGTACACTCAACGCTCCGAGAGGAGTCACCAGAGTGGCCGGCGCAAATGCATACGCGGCGAAGTTAGCGGCCTCTCCGGTTCCCACTGGAATATGAACATAAATTGCATCTGGTTAAAATGTAGAAATATTATTTTCTTCCAACCCACATGTGCAAATGTGCTCTTTAGTGGAATGTGCACTTCAAAGATAATGGTGTGGGTTCTGCCTCAGCGTCACCAACAAAATACCAAGCCCACAAGAGCCTTGTTTCAACCAGGGCAAACAAAGACCACAATGTTTCTTGCGCACAGCCGGCAAGCACTGTAACCAAGTGGAAAAAGAAAAAAAAAAAAACAGCTCACCATGCCACCCATTTTTCAGAAGGGAGACTAAAAATCAGTTACTTACTTGAAATGAGGCCTGCCCACCACAGCCATTCCTTCAGGTAGGCATACCCCCCCTGACCTGTGAGATACAGACAGAAAAGAGTCGAAGTTTAAAAATTATTGCTTTTGCATTTCAAATTCAAGGGTGATTAGCGTCTTTCACCAGGAACAACACTACAATTATCTGACAGCAATATTAAATAGTAAGTTTCAAAGTAAGCATTTTACATATAAAACAATGTGATGCATTGTTGTACACTAAATTCTACAATTCTACATGAAGTAAAAGTAAAGATATAGTGCTAAATAAATATGTTAATCAAGGAGTAATGGTCTAGACCTGCTCAATTTGGAAAGTGTTATCAGATGACTTTTGTTGTGAATTCGCACTGTACAAACAAATATTGACTGACTGATTAATATATTACTTTGGAAAAAGATAAAGTCACCTGTATGTAACTGATGTTGAATGTAGATAAGTATCAAAAGTTCAAGTATAAGTAAATCATACACATATTCACATGTATGTGTATTATGTTTACTATAAACTGATCCAATATTCAGCATATTTCCAATTTTCAGAATCAGGGTTATCAAAATTATCCAAAAAAAAAAATGTAAAAAATAGTAATATTTTCCTCCAAACATCCTAAATGTAGTGGTGTTATGGAACAAAGTAGGAAGTACAAGTACGTCAAGATTGCATTTAAGTACAATACTTGAGTAAATGTACTTAGTTACATTCCCATTAATCAAAAAAATAATGTCAGTTACAGTGACAGAACAGAAATTAAAGATTAATAAAGTTGTACTCATTATAAACTACAGTACCTGCTCGCGTGGACCCCTTGCTGGCCAATCGCAGCAGGCCTTTCTTCTTCAGGATGAAACTTGCGCCGATGAAAGCGCTCGAGCTCACCGCCAGAGAGAGACCGATGTAGAAGTCCGTACGGTTCACTTCCATCTGAAATAACCACAAAACGTCCTTCTTACGAAAGCTAAAATAAAAATAAATAAAATAAATAAAGATCTGCTTTGAGTTGAATCTTTCGGGAACTTTTCAGGAGTGAAGAAACGGGCGCCCCATGTCTGACATCACATGATAGGGTGACTCTCGCGACTACGACGAGGCTGGAACGAGCTTTTTTTAAACGGCTACAGGTGGCGACGAACGGAAGGTAACCACACCGCTCACTTAGACTGTGTGTATTTCAGTTTAAAGTACGATCAAAACGCCGCTTCACGATAAACTTTGTTAAATGTTTTTGCTTTCGCTGTCACGTCAACCCCATTCGTCAACGATGACTGACCTGAGGGGAGTGGCGCGTCTGATTGGCTGGCCGTCACCGCGGTACTTCCGTATAGAATCCTCGCACTCTGATAGGCGGTTGGTGTCCGGAAGAAGCGTTAACCCTTTATAGTAATAATTCCTGCCAATTCCAAGGAGCATTTTAACAAGGACAACTCTAACGTCTTCCAGTAATTCTCCGGTTGGCGACAGGTTAATCTCTCATTGACCAAAATATACATTTGCGTGTAATCCTTGGAATTTCTGTCACAACACACGGCGGTACTTCCGGAGTAAGTCTGATTGGCGGTTGGTGTGCTGCGATTTGATTGGACGAGTCAATGGTGTTTTTCTGGAAACCGGAAGAAGCGCTAACCTTGACGTGCGAGTAGTGAAACACATGCGCTGCTTTTTGAGGGAAAAAAAGCTTGACATTTAATAATTCCTGCCAATTTCATTGAGCGCATTAACAAGAACAACTTTAATGTCCTCCAGTAATTCTCCGGTAGGAGTTGAACTGTAACGCTTACATGTTTTTGTGCTTAAACGCCGTCTTCTAAGCTAGCTTAATTAGTGGCTAGCACGTACCACATAAATACTGCACCCCATGGGGTAGTTTAATATCGCCTGCTGTCCAGTCATGAGGAGCCCTTTTCTGTTCGTCACCAGGAGCTGTAAGACTGTTCACAGTCTGAAACAGACCCAGTTTGTCTCACCAGTTTCAGCTCTGGAGAGACATCAGAGAGTCGTGTTTAGATACTCGAGCACACGTTCCTGCGACGACAACAAGAACTACTACATCACAACTCCCATCTTCTATGTGAACGCTTCTCCGCATTTAGGACACTTGTATTCAGCTGTCATAGCTGACTGCTTTCACAGGTACAAGCTTCTTCAGGGCTTCAACTCAAAGTTTGCGACAGGTAAATCTTCCATTGACCAAACTCTACATGTGTGTAATCCTTCTTGCTTTTGGTTGCATGTCATGTCCACAATCTAGGAACGTCTGTCACAAGACAAGCCTCCACATTATGGTCATACTGGGAATCTGTACACAGAAAATTAATTGGCAGCTACTTTAATTATTAATTATAAAGCAAAAATGCCATTTTTTAATTGTTATTTTTAGCATTTAGCCTCTCAAATATGGCAATTTACTGCTCTTTCTGTTTTGTATCAAGCCACATGAAGATATGATTTTGAGCTTTGGGAAATTTTGATGTGCACTATCTTTAGATTTTCATGACATTTCATTGCCTAAAAGATGAGTCGATTTATCAAGCAAATAACAAAAGAAAAATACACTCTGTTATCTTGCTTTTCAGGTACTGACGAACATGGCATGAAGATCCAGCAAGCTGCAGACATTGCCGGAAAAGACCCCCTGACCTTCTGCTCTGATGTGTCGGAGAGATTCAAGCATCTCTTCAGCAGCTGCAACGTGTCATTCACAGACTACATCAGAACCACCGAGCGCAGACACTGTGAGGCCGTGAAGCATTTCTGGTCAGTGCTCTGGAACAAAGGGCTCATCTACAAGGGGAGTTATGAAGGCTGGTACTCCACACAAGATGAAAGCTTCCTCACGCCGTTGCAGGTGGGAGACGCTTTGGACTCATCTGGGAGGGAGATCAAAGTATCGCTGGAGAGCGGACACAAGGTAAGAGCAAAACTGGGATCATAGCAGGTGTCAGTCGATATGAAAGTGTAAACTTTAAATGAGCACTCCACTCATTTAACACATAACATCTTAACATAGTTAACATCTTAACATCTGTTAAGTGTGTGGGAGCTTTTGTAAGTTTGAATCCATCAACAATACCTCTTGTCATTTTTCCTTTTTTTGCAGGTTGAGTGGATGAAAGAGGAGAATTACATGTTCCGTCTGTCTGCATTTCGGTCTCAGCTGCTCGAGTGGCACAGAGGAAATCCCCGGGCCATACAGCCCGAGCGTTTCCACCAGGCTGTTCTCCAGTGGCTGCAGGAGGACCTTCCGGACCTCTCTGTCTCCCGCCAGAGAAACCGCCTTCAGTGGGGCATCCCAGTCCCCGGTGACGCTGAACAAACCATCTACGTTTGGCTAGATGCTCTGGTGAACTACCTCACAGTTGCCGGCTATCCAGATAAACATGACCAGTGGTGGAACGTGGCCCACCACATTGTTGGAAAGGACATCTTAAAATTTCATGCCATCTACTGGCCATCGTTTCTCCTCGGGGCCGGACTGCCGCTGCCACAGACGATACATGTGCACTCACACTGGACAGTAGGGGGGAAGAAGATGTCTAAAAGTTTGGGGAATGTGGTGGATCCTCTTGAACGCTCACAGATGTTCACAACTGATGGAATGAGGTACTTTCTCTTGCGTCAGGGCGTCCCAGACTCAGATTGTGATTACACAGATGACAAAGTTATTAAGGTGCTCAACGCAGAGCTCGCAGATTCTCTGGGTGGTCTGCTGAACCGCTGCACAGCTCCAGCTCTTAACCCAGCTCAGGTGTACCCCTCTTTCTGCCCCCAGTCCTTCCCACGGGAACAGGGAGGCAGGGCTGTGGTTGAAGACTACCACATGTTGGATGCTGTGCAACATCTCCCTGCTGTGGTGGCGCAGCACTATGAGAGCATGCAGGTGTACAAAGCTCTGGAGGCCATCAGTGCCTGTGTGAGGCAAACCAACGGGTTTGTTCATCGCCACGCGCCTTGGAAGCTGGACAGGACGGACAGCAAAGACCAGCGCTGGCTAGACACCATCATCCATGTCTCCCTTGAATGCCTCAGGATATATGGCACACTACTACAGCCAGTAGTGCCAGAGATTTCTAACAAGCTGCTGTCCAGACTGGGGGTGCAACAAGGCAGGAGGAGCTGGGCTGATGTGAACTTCCTGCCAAGGTATCAGGGAGCAGACTGTCCCTTTGAAGGAAGAGCGCTGGGATCGGACTCTGGGGTGCTTTTTAGTCGTTTGGAGAGTCCGAATGTAGATCAACAAAAAGCAAAGAAAAACAAAAAGGCATCAAAACTGAAATGAGGAACTGTTTTATGTTTGCTGTAACTGATTCAACCAATAAAGAAAGAAAACTCTATCTTCTGTGAGGGGTTCATCATCTTCAGGGTGGGACAACATGTATCTTTAACAGTCTTATTGGTGAGTTAGAATTTGGAAATTTCACACATTAAGCCTTTTTTACATTGGACATTTTGACTTGTCATAGCAGATAAAGTCCAGGTGAAGTTGAGGGCTGCAAAAAACTTTATTTTAATTGCCAGTTAGTCTGTAGATTATTGTTTAGTCTACAAAAAGTCTGAAAATTGTGTTTCACAAAGCCAAATTTGACTGAAATGTCTTTTTTTTTCTCTCCCACAATCCAAAGATTCAGTTTACTGTCATAGGGAAGTAAAGAGACCAGGAGATATTCACATCTGAGAAGCCTGAGTCTTCATATTTTTATCTATATTTACCAAGTATTTCTGAAGCAAGATCGTGAGTGAAAAGCAAATGTCTTACTTACGCGTGGAACTGAAATCCTGCCATTATTAGTTTATTACACCTGTGTTTTTTTTAATACTGTGGCATGTCAAACTGTCTGCTGTAACAAAACAATAAAAGATTATTCCAAACGTAACTTCACTGAATGTCAAACTGAGCCAAAGGACAAATGAAGTGAAGAAAAAAACCTGTATAGGAAAACAGGCCGTTATCTTGTTTTGAATTTAATAGACACACATTTCATGAAGTGCAGCACAGTGGATTTGTTGCTGTAAAATAAAATGCTGGAAAGAGACACATCTTGACATTAGCACTGTAAAGGACATCCAATTACCAAAAGGCCTTTTTTTTTAAAATATAAGACATCTTGACATATCACAGTAGCAGAATCACAGGTTTAATAATACGACCAATCATGGCTGACATCATATGGCTGTTTCAGCGTCCTTGTGTTGTACGTGCCGACTCACTAGTCAAAGTCATATCTATTGGCTTTATGAAATAAATTCAATGCATACTGAGGAAATTATAATAAATCCTCCAGAATATTCTCTACACGAGACACCCTGCCTGACGATGTGAGGAGCTGCAGCCCTGTCAGCACTTTGAAAATCCAACTTAGAAAGTCTGTCAAAACACGCTCAGCTCTGCACTCACTGATTTTAATAGTCTTATGTCTTTCTTTTATGTGACAAGCAGTTGTATGCTTTTGTGTTGCCTTGTGTACAACGCTGTTTGTGTTTACTTTAATGTAAAAAAAATGACAGTACATCAAATGGGAACATTGGTGTGAGCTGCACACTGTCCCAGAAATATTAACTGAACCTGCGCAAAACATGACTGACGATGAGACGACCGGCCAAAGTTGGACCCATGGGTCGAATTTGGTCCACCAAACAACCTAAAAAATTATGAAAATGTTCACGTTGTTTTAATCTTTGTGAGATTCAGCTGCTCTATAAAAACGCACAATCCGTAATTATTCATAACTTTTCATATGGTGGTCAAAGTGACATTTTATGCAGAGAGTCATTCATTTAAAGGAACGTGAGATCATAGTTCAACTTTAAACAACACAAGAAGAGTTTTGCAAAAGTTTGGGCATCAGTGATCAATAATTCAGTATTAGGAGACTTCAACCACGTCACTTAAAACTGACCGTGGGTATTTTTTTCCTAGAACAAATCCTTTGATTCCCTCTTTGTCATTAAAGACTTCATTGACAGCTTTTTAAATACAGTATACAGGCAGCCAACACAAGTACAAGACATAAAAACTGACATGATTTTTTAATGAGAAATACACGAAACTGAAAAAATTGTACAAATTGAAATAAAATAAAAAAATTGCATTATTCTTATAATTTCTGGTACTTTTTTACATAGACTTTTCCATTATTAACCATCATCTGTTTGCTTCAGACACGATCCCTCCTTTGATAATCCATAATTACACGACTGAAGTCAAGATGTCTTCTCCGATCGTTGGTGCGGTCAGTGGTCGAGATCTCATCTGTCTGGTGGTCCGTTGTGCCTTGAACAGTTGATCCCTCCTAACACAGTCCTGACTGGACACACTCATCTGCAGAGCGCGGCCTCCACACGTAATGACAGCCTATTCTCTGCACACTACTATGAACAAGCATGATCAGTAATATGAATTGGTGCCCTGTCCTGGTTGTGTATCTGGAAAAGAGAGGTGAGGTTTCGTTAGACACATGAAATCATTTAGATGGAAACATCAGACATGAAAAAAAGGGGGAAGTTTTAGACTCACTTGAAAGTTGCTGTTGCAGCTGTCTGACCAGAGCTGCAGTCTGCTGCTGCTGTTGAGTCTGCTGCATTCCCTGTCGCGGGAACTAACACAGAAAGACACAGGTTGTTATTACAGCAGTTCCACACGTTCATATGTTGTGCATACCAAGTTTTCTGATTGATTTCTGAAATTTTAGGCAGCCAATAATGCCCATTTAGATGTTTTAGTAAGAAATCCACCCAGGTCAACATTCACGGACTGAGCTTTTCTTTAACGCAGCTAGAGGACGTTCTCCGGCTGCACGATGGCAGAAAGGTACATTCCGTGATGGACAACAGGACTAAAAACATTTATTAACTCAAGACGGTGAATGCACATCTCCTTACATAATTATCTAACTAACAGAAGCCCCATTCACACAGGAGAGGACGCATAAATGCCGGAGCGGCGGTTCGCCAATTCTCTGCCGATGGTGATTCACAGAGCGAAGCATCTCAGACTTAAAGACGAACCACCGTGAATTCACACAGAAAGCCGGCGCTGCGGCTCCTAAAGAGGTGTGACGGTACACGTCATGATGATGACATCGGTGTGTTTTCAAGATGTTTCCCTGGTGTCCCCCCCATCAATCTGACTCCCTCACTCGCGGGGAAGGAGGCTGTTTTCTCGGGGAAAGTTCACTGAAGTCTCAGTTGGGATGACTGACCGTCGCGGTTTCATTACAAACACTCTGAGTTTTTTTGCCCTGTGACAGAAGCTGTTTTCAGGCAAGAATGTGACGAAGAGTCGGTAGGACAAGCGGGAGGACAGAAACTTCTCCACGTATATCTGTGGTATTTTTTTCCACAGATATACGGATATAGTTGCCAAAGATAGTTACAGTTACTGCCTTACTTTGTGGGACATTTCTTTGTATTAAGTTGAGTGAAGGACCTGTGTAGTTAACTGACCGTCCGACGACACAACCTCGATACGCAAAGCCAGCTTATCCGCTAACATTGGTTCGGTTCTCCAATAATACGGCCCTGATGCTACACTAGAGTCAGATCAGCGCCGGAGCAAAATTTCACCCCTCGCCGCCTCCGAGAGATTCACACTGAGACGGAGGCGGGGAACTGGCGTACTAAAGCCGCATCCAAACGCCAGTGTGAATGTGGCTACTAGAATGATGTGGACTGGATTGGACCTACCATTGGTTGCTGTGGGGGTAGTGGCTGCATGCCCAGGCCCTGGTTCTGCGCCTGGCCTGGTGGTGGCACCCCTGAAACCTGCTGCTGCTGCTGCTGCTGCTGCTGTTGTTGCTGCTGCTGCTGCTGCTGCTGTGGGACTTGCTGTTGAGGAGGAACCTGCTGGGGCTGGACCTGTTGCTGCTGCTGCTGCTGCTGCTGCTGCTGCTGCTGCTGTTGTTGCTGCTGCTGCTGTTGTTGTTGCTGCTGCTGTTGTTGCTGTTGAACTTGTTGGGCCTGCTGCTGCTGCTGGAAAGAATACAGGAAGGAAATAACTTGAGGTGTTTGAGGTTCAGACTTGTGGCCTATGAGTTCCTATCCTGTTTCCTCTGCTGGCATTTAAAGCGGCCGTTGCTAATAACCAAAGTGATTTCATGAAATCATCTTCCTGTTCGCTGGACATTTATGTGATAAATATTAATTCTCATTTCTTTCAAAAGCATTATATTAATTTCTATTTCGTTACAGATGACTCCCAGATCTATTAGTCTTTTGATTTCAGCCAGACAATGTAACTGAACCAGAATCCTCGTCAGTGAAAGATCCCACTCTGACTGACTGTTCAGCGCAGTGTGAATCAGTGCACAAGAGGAGAAACGTAAAATCCCTTGAGCCTCTCGTTGTGGTATCCATGATTTCACCCATTCACTGGAGTTTTGTTTCTTTCTTTTCTTTACCTCTGATCCACCTCATCAGTAATTTAACTTTCAATTTTTCTTTCTGACAGTTTTTCATTAGAGGTGGTCGAACACCAGCAGTCCTGAGTCTTCCAGTCTCTCTTTCTGAATGAGGAACACAAACTACTGCCACCTGCTGGTTTGGACTTACTTTCCTCTCTCTCAGCCACAAAACGTACATGTTAGTGAGCTGGCAGCTGTAGCATTTACAGTGTTCAAGCACAGATTTCTGACCACAAAGTGAGTAAATACTACAGTTAACTTTCATCTCTTAGCTAGTTCTTTAACGTAGGTCTAGTTTGTCAGGACCTGGATCTTTACAGACACACCAAACCAGCACCCTGACCCCAAGTTTTCTGTCCTCCTGCATAAAATCCCACTGTATAAATCTTTCTTTGACAACAAGCTTCATTTTGACAGCTTTGTGATGTGTGTTGTCCAATCGTGCTTCACTGTCCGTTCCATTAATCACATCATTATCATCCAGTGACGTACTCTGAGTACTTGTTGTTGTCTGAGGTACTGCTGCTGTTGCTGTGCTGCCTGTTGCTGCTGCTGTTGCTGCTGCTCTGCCAGCATCTGATTGGGCCTCATGCCTGGATGGACGCCCTGGCCTGCCATGTGACTGAGACCGTGCATGATGGGATTCTGCTGGAGGGGCTGGTGGGCAAACCTGAGGTGAACAGGGCAGGGAGAAAAGGTATGAGGGCAGGTAAACAATGTAATTAAGATGAAGCCAAAGGACAATGTCAACCTCCTGCAACTGGACATTCACGTGCTAAAAAGCAAACGTCTTCATGCAACACAGTACAAACCTCTGTGTGTTCTGCATGTTGTGTGCATAGCCTGGAGCCTGCTGGTGAACGTAACCACTGGGCCTCTGCTGCATTTGCCTAAGAGGATCCACCACAGCCGGGTTGGCTCCAGGATGGGCGCCCTGGAAGTTTTGGTTCCCATAGGAGGAAGGACCTATACCACCACCCTGGGATGGATGCGGCTGCATCCCCATGTGTGATCCGTACGAGGTATAGCCCTGAGATATGTTCTGAACAATGAGACATGAGGCAGGATTGATAATTAAAACCAAGACTCAGAAGAAGCCAAATTAATGATTTATTTGAAGTATTTTTATTAGAAAAACACAAAAACAGACTTACCTGAGATGTCTGCATTGAAGTGTAAGGTTGGTTGGGTGTTATTGGTCTGATCTGCTGCCCTATCATGCTCTGATTCTGAAAAAAACAAAACAAAAAGTGATCAAATATCAAAGATTTGACGCCCTCCATCTAAACTAACAGTAAAACAGAATTCTTACTGCTGATTTGATGCAATTTTTCACTTTAAACAATCAAATAATTCTCGTCTTAGACCTTAAAATTGAATATCAGCAGCAACCAGACAGACAATCAACTAATCAACATCCTAATTCTGCTTATTCTGGAGTGAATTGACCCGTCAGTGCTGACTCACCAGTCTGACCTGTAGCTGCTGCCGCAGTATCTGACCCTGTGGCATGGGCTGGGGCTTATAACCCATTGGATATTGCTTGTCCAGTCCGATCATGCCGGGCATGCTTCCCTGCATGCCGGGCATCATGGTTGGGTAGCTGGGTCGAGTTGGCATCATTTGCTTCATCTGTGGGTTGCGAGCGGGTCTGTAAGGAGGTTCTAAACCTGGACCTCCTGTGGGAAAACAAATAGGTAAATCATAACCCTAGACGGTTCTTGCCTGCCAGTTAGGTGTGTTGCACTGCAGCTACAGAAGAAGATGATAATGATGAGAGACTGTGCCATCAACTGACCTGGAGGTAGAGGCTGGTTCTGGGTGTACATGCCCATGTTCTGCTGGCCGTATGGTAGCCTGCCATATGGGTGGTTCTGCATCAGCTCGGGTGGCATATTAGTCCCGTAGGGCACGCCGCCCGGTGCACGGTTCCCGTAGTCCTGCTGAGAAAACATTTAAAAATGTAATTTTTAACACTGGTTGTAGCAACTTACGTTCAGTAAAGAAACATAGAAACCCGTCAGTAAATCCTGACCTCTGTCTTGGTGGACGGAGCTTTCTTCTTCTTGTTGGACTTCTTCTTGCTCGAGTCAGAGGGCACAGCAGGCACAGCCTTCTCCGGCTTCACGGCCTCCATCATCTTCTTCTCTGGTTCCTGGGAGACGGGCGTCAGAGGCTCCTCCTCCTCAGGGGGCAGGGGGAGCGGCTCCAGGTAATAGCTACGAGGTTTGGGCTTCAGGTGGGTGTGGTAGAGCAGGAAACGCTGCTGCTCCTCGAACTTGGTGACTTTGCGGTCCACGCGCACAGTACCGAACCAGCCCCAGGACAGAGGGGCGGAGTGTTTGAGACCCTCAAAGACGTCCCAGGGAGAAATCTTCTGTTTGGTCGATACTTGAAGGCCCTGATAGCGGAGAGACAGAAGTCTTATTTAACTCAGTAAGTTGTTGATTGGACAACAATTTAAAAATGATCAAATAATCGATGGTTGTTCTGTCATTTTAGACCTAACATACATCCTGGTTGGACTGGCTGAACAAATCCTACTGAGAGGTGAACCTGTAGAAGTTAAATGTCACGTCAGGTTGTCTTGTGAGAAACCACGTACCTCTTTCTCAAATCCGGCGATCTTGTTGCCCTTTGTGTCTATTAGAGAGCCCTGAGGTTCACAGGTTATCACGTCTCGGGTCTGCTTGGGTAAGGGCAGAAGCTGGCGGACCTTCTCCAAACTTTCTGACTGCCGATCTCCGAGCTCTTTCTGTAGGAATAAATACATTGTGGAGAGGAGCGGTTACGAAAATGTTCATGAAAAGCATCTTTTTCCAAGGATCACGTGAAGCTTTTGCTTCATTTCTGCAAAAGCGCGTTAATCAAAACCTCAACTTGACAACCATTAAATGAACACTGGGAGAATAAGACATCTTTAAACCAAGAGCACGTCTTCAGACTCAACTCATCCGACTGTGGGTGAGAAAAATGTGCCGTTCTTACCCTGAGCTTCTTGACCAGGTTCATATAGGCCCTCTTATTCTCCTCCATGCTGCCCTGAGAGATACTGGACATGTCGGCAGCCAGTGTGCCGTTAATCAGAACACTCAACATGTCCAGCACTGTTGTGAAGAGCTCACTGTTGGAGAGAAGCAAACATGAGAGCCAGGCAGGTGACGTGACTGATATCCGTACCGGCAACAGAATCTGTTTGCTTTCAAATAAGGAATAAAGTTTTCTCTTTAGTCGACACTCACTTATTGGACTGCATGTCGACTGTGCCGCTGCTGATGATGTCGAGGAGTAGCACGGCCCACTCAGTGGTCTGCTGGGTGCTGCGCTGCACTGTGTCGAACATGCCACCCACCTTTTCAGAAGTGGAAAATGAGTTTCAAATTCAAAAGAAAGATTTTTAAAAGTCAGCATGCACAACTTCTTGTTGTGATCGAGACGTTCTTACCAGATTCAGTCGCAGTTTCAGAGCCTCATGCATCATTTGCTTTGCTTTGCAGTCGTCCTGGTACTGATCTTCTCTCCAGTTCGTGACAATCTGCTGCACTTGGCTGTAGAGGGAGGTGAGAAGGCCTTCCCTCTGTTCATCCTGTCCCTTCAAGCAGGTCAGCACCAAAGACAAGAACGGCTGCTGGCTCAGCAGAGACATACTGAGGAGCGAAAGAAACCAAATTTAATTAATAGCTAATTCGGTTGGCGCAGCTTGCACAGCCTGTGAGGGTGGAACAAAATCAATTCTGCCATTCAGTTTCCAACTTGTAGTGCTACAAAATTAAATCTAACTTTTTCCAGTACAGAGGGAATATACATCTCACCACTTACCTTTTCTGTTTCTGCCTGTCCCTCTCCTTGCGTGAGGAGGAGCCCAGGTGCTGTCCCTTCTCCAGCTCCTCTCCTGCTGCCTTCAGTACGTGGCCCTGAACTGTGGTGGGCAGCTTCGCTATCAACGGAGCCACCAGCCACACACCTGACCGCTCTGATGAGCTGCAGACAAAGAACATTAGATTTAAGTGTAAGTTTCAATTCATACACCTCCAACCAAGTGGCATGTGTTCGGGGATGAGCTTGACAATAATGCACTGACTTTCTAAAAGCGAGGAAAACTGTGAGCATAAGAATAAAAAAAATTTTTAAAAAGCTACACACCTTAAAATCGGCTTCATCTTGCTGGTGGTGCTGTTGTTGTTGGACGCGGCGCCTCCTTGGGCCGCTGCTCCGTTCCCTGAGGGGTTACTGGAGTTCATCTCAGCTGACTTCTGAAACACCTCGATGGTGGCCTTGGCTATGTTCTCCAAGAGCGAGTAGAGCTCCTGTTGGAAAGTGAATAAGATATAATCAGATGACTTCACAAAGACAAAGACCACACAGTCATATTTTGACTGAAGACAAACACTTACATTGTTTGTGCTCTGTTTGATCATCAGCTGCAGCTCCAGGGACGACTGTCTCATCGTCCACTGATCCATGTTCTGTGAAGCAGACAAGAACATTGTCATTCGTACGCATCCTCTCCCTTTTCTTGTAAGAAGCCAGTTATGAGCATGCACAGTTTACAAAACTGGATGTTGTGGTTGATTCAGCCAGGAGAGGGCAGCAAAACATCACTGCTATAATTCAAGACAGTCAAGCGTGGATGTTTTATCGAGAGAAAAATCAAAGACGTCGAGGCCTCGGCACTTATTCTCAAAACGTACTCATGCTGGATACTTTTTGACCTTAGCAGTCTTCATTCACTTAAAAATAGATGATTCTCTGGCGCAAACAGAGAGAAAGGACACAAGGAAAGTTTTCTGTGTGTTCTCGACCTGGAGGATGCGTTTGATTCGCTGCCTCTGAGGGTTGTCACCATCGTCACTGTCCAGCTGGCGATGCGGGTAGCAAATAAGCTGCAGCAGTCGCTGGGCCTGAATGTTTACCAGCACCGGGTCCTGCAGGGCACTGCTGTCCTCAGACAGAGACTTCAGGCAGCGCTCTCCAACCCATTCCTGCGAGACAGCACGAGAGGGGAAAGAAGGAAAAAGTGGCAGAGTGAGAAACGTGACAGAGCTCGACAGCTTCACTGATCCTCGAGCTTAAGTGCAAGATTAATAAACTCATGAGTCGTGCGAAACAAGCTTGACTAAAGCTGGCTGCATGGTGATGAAAACAGGGCAATGGGGATATTTCGCAGGAACAGAACGGCCGAGGCCTTGCTGGGCAGAAAATGTGTTTGGAGTCAGAGCATGGCCAGCTCACTGAGCGACTGCCAGCTCTCTCTCTCTCTCTCTCTCTCTCTGGACATCATATCTATGTGGCATAAGTGACATCTGGTGCAGAAAAATGATCTCATTCACACTTTTAATGCGTCTGCAATTACAAGTCACACAGAACAGCGGGAGCGCTTACATGAGCAAAAACTGAACATTAATTGTTTATGTGCGTGCCCACGAAAGCTTTCAGTCAGAGAAGACAGCAGTGCTGATAATACTGAACACAAAGAATCATGCATGCGTAAGTCAGACGCGGCAGGAAGCCATTTGTTCCAGACACATCAGATAGTCATCTCGGTAGCTTTCATTTCACGCTGACTGAGTGAGCTGCGGTTGTCAATTTCTTCTCTTTTGTATCATTCACCCCATTTCCACTCATCCTCACCTGCTGGCAGATCGTCTTCAGAACGTATTTTGCGTACACATCCAAGCTGGCCGTTTCTATGGAGACATTGCGGCCCTCGGATATGTCGTCCAGGCCTGCAGGGTGCGACAGTCCTGAGCCTCTTAGCTCTGCATCACCTGAACCACAGAAAACCAGTGAAGCAAACCGTTAAAATCCAAAAGTGACATCATGATGATCCAGTATGTTAATCTGCAGTAATCCTCAATCGATCAGAATATTCTGAAATACATTTTCACGTGACATAAACTTATTGATTCAAGAGCAGCGCAAAGACTCTTACCCAGCATGAAGACGGCTTTGAGGACGGCAAATACTGCTCCAACAACTATGCTGTTCTGAGACGCAGCAAGAAGGTGGCGATCACAAGACGACCGGATACCGACTGAGGATTTATCTGCAAAGTCAAAGTGTCAAACAGTCAAAAAGTGGTTGAGTAAAATGTGTCATAAGGATGGTTAAAGTTTCCTTGTTGCGTTTGGTACCTGACTTCACACCATCTTGGGGGACAGGGTTGCGCTGCGGCGTCTTGAAAAGATGCAACAGAATCCTGCAGGTGAGTCGAGCTCCTGGCTCGGAGTCTTGCTCACTGCAGGCTGAAGGTCAGTTCAGACACAGAAGTATTTGGTTAGAGGTTGAGTTTCTCCACGCCACATAACTGAGGTTCACATTTTATTTTGATGAGCTACATAACCGGCATCAAAGTCACACATCTAAATTTAAAACTTGTCCTACATAGACCTCTCCTCAGTCAGGACGAAGTGGAATTTTCACAGAGCTGTTGTTGTGAAAAGTGGCTGTGAGAACAAAGCGTTTGCCACAAGCAGGAGCTGCTGGCATTTGGCATGTGTAATAGCGTTATAACATGAGCCAAACCCAACCAAACAGCAGGGCTGAATGAGGTTTTGTCTCCAAGCTGGGAGGGAAAAAGATTAGCAGTGGAGAGAGGGAGGCACTTCTCTGGCCGGTGCACAAAGCACACCGAGGCTTCGTGGACCCAGATCAAATAAGCTGCGTGTACTCTCCTCTCTGATAGAAGAAATGCATTATACAGGAATCTTCTCTGCGAGTCAAGCTGCAATGTTCTGCTCACCATCTAATGGCTGTGAAATTATACATACAGAGGATCGAAGAGGTCTGAAACAAAGTGTTCGTGTTAGTGGAAAGTTTAAAGCATTGATTCCCAACCAAGGGTACATGTACCCCAGAGAAAAATCTATCCACATACTGAGTCTGCTGTACACCGAATGTTATGATTGAGACACGGGAGGCAACCGACGCTTATTTTCACTGATGATTAAAAGGTGTTTAGAGAGGCAGTTTTAACGAGAGGAGAAAGACCATCAGTGACTTTTTATGCCTTATACAAAACTAAATAAACAAGCTCTCTTTGGACAAACACAATTCATACTGTTTGACTTTGTTTATATGTGGCGGACCCTGCCACCTTTCCAGCTTCAACAATCAGTGTTCTGAGGACCTTAATTTCCTGGCTAAATGGCTAAAAGTTGGGGATATGTTCACCTTCTGCCTCTAAAAATGGCGTGTGATAGATAATAGTGTGAATAAAAACTTGCCTGAACTGACCTTTGACAGTTGATATAACAATCTCCATTTTTAGAGAGTAAACAGTGTTAGTAACTTTCTTTCCTAATTTTTGCACTGATTTTAAAAAAAAATACACATTTTGAGACGTACGTTGAGATAAAATAATCCTTACCTGCGTTGAGGAGGGAAGGAATGGCCACACAGCGAACCAGGTCTTCCAGGAGGAGACACTGCCTCGCGATGAGAATGGCTACGAAGGTTGCCAGGGAATCATGGAAGGACAAATCGCTCACCTGAAGGACGAGTACAGAGAACATCTTTATAATTAACACTGTGAGAGGAGAAAAGCCGTGATGATCACAGAAGTATGAAAAATTATAATGCTGTTTTATTGGTCTTTAATAAAAGACAGATGTCAAATAAAGCTGACATTATTATGGAAAATGAGATCTGATAACCATCAGCCAGAAATTATACAAAACTCCAACTCACATCTACGTTACACAGCAGATCATTGAAGCCACAGTTGCCGTTGTTGGAGGAGCAGCAGAGCGCCTTGAGGATGCCGAGCCACTCGGCACTCAGGGAGCGACAATACGCCGTCAGCTCCGCACACAGGATCCCGATATCGTTCACCCTGGAAGCACAGTCACATGAGATGAAACAACAGCCTGTGACAAAGAGTAGAAAACTGTATCTGTCAGAGGCATGAACACAGGCAGTCATGGCAGAAGTAACACACCTCTCAGGGTCTCTGTGGTCCACACACACGTCCATCAGCACATTACAGACGAAGCTGTAGCGGTTAGCCGGGCTGTCGTTGAGGATGGTGCCCACCATGGAGTGGTTGAAGTTGTGGGCCGAGGGGTTGGCGATGGCCTCCATCATGAACACGGGATCCCAGAGCATGTTGGAGTCCGACGGGTCGATGTTGCAGTAGATGGAGTTTTTCACTTTGGAGCAGAACTCGCTGAGAGGGAACACGAGCGGAAGACGGAGAATAATGAGGGGTTACGTCAGTTCTGACAGCTACAAACAAACAACTACAAATTACATACTTTACATACAAATTACAAGTGGAACGCGGGCGACAAAATAACATTTGTTGACGGTTGATTTACTGTAAACAGCTGCTCATTTTTCCTGCTCGACAAAAGCAAATTAAAGGATGGTGGGAACGGAAATTAAACTGGATGCAAAAATCATAACTTTGTGTAGATGAACCATGAATATAAATCATCTTAAGGTGCATTTCAATATTATTCACATTTACAGAAGGAAAAAGAGGTGCTGAAGCAGACCTCCAGACAACAAAAAATACCCTCAAATAGTCGAGAATTTAATTCTACCTGAAAATCTCTCCAAACTTGTTCTTGAGGTGACTGCAGGAGGTGTAGAGGTCATACAGGTACGCCAGGATGCAGCGCTCGGCAGACGAACAGTCCGCTGGGTTCACACCCGATTTCACCACGATGCGCAACCTGAGAAAACGTTTACGCACACATGATTTAGCAACACAACAAGTACGGCACTTCAGCTAGAAACCAACTAACTTAACTTGAAGTGAAGAACAAACCACTGAAGGTTAGGGACCAGACTATTTCCTGGATGAGGCAAGTAACATCCTGAAGTAACATTCCAGCACATAAACCCACGTAAAACTACAAAGCCTATTATGATTAATAACTGAGCTTTAGAGGTGCAATAAGGAAGCTTTTGTTACAGTCTGATAGAGCAAGGCTAGCTGTTTTCCTGCTTTTCAGTTATATTATTTTCATCAGAGGCTTTGCAAGGTTAGCTTCATCTTTCACACTTATTTAATTCAGCTAATGCTTTAATTGTAAATGACTTTTGACCAGTGCAACAGAAGAATCAGCTGAAATTCTTCAATTACAGGATTCACAACAACACGTTATTAGCACAGCGCTCAGCATTTAGGCGCCCTGTCAGCACTTCTGTGACACTAAAAACCCTCGTTAAAGACGGTAGAACGAGGCTCACAGAGAGCGACCCGCTGACAACCAATTAACTTGCCCGTAAATCTCCTTTACTACTTTAATTAGAATCACTTCTTTATCTTGCAAACATCCCTTTAAGATTAGGGTTAGGAAACATAAAGAGGCAACGCTTAGGAGACAGCAGAGGAGATTTGAAGGTATCCTCCTGCCAAACAGCAAAGCTTGTAAGTTACGTACCCGTCAAAAACTTGTGCTGTCTGCTCAGGATTGAGGATGAGGCAGGAGTGGTACCTCCTCAGCACAGCCACGATGCACAGACACAGGCTGGTGGTGTAGCTGCCCACCAGGCTGGACGACTTCAGCAGCAGCTCGGCTTCCACCAGACTCAACTCCGTCAGGAGCTACAAAAGAAAACACACGAGGTCAGTGGATTGTGATGATTAAAAACATACGGGATGTATTCATGTTGAATAACGCGGCTGATGACGTCGTCCTTACATGAAGAGCAAAGTCTATGAGGCCACTAATGTTGAGGGAGTACTCCATGAGGTCAAAGATTAACTGAATGTGCTGGACGAGAGGCAGGTGATACGACATCCCTAAGGCAAAGTTGGTGATCTGATCCAGCACGTTTCTGGACACCTGCACACACACACAAAACATCCGATGTGATCAACATGCAGAAAACAACAATATTTACAGCCTCACGTGTGACACTGAGCCGTAACACAACAACAGGATAAAAAAGTCAATTTACATTCTATAAGCAGAAACATTCAAGCAAATACCAAAATATGTTGCCAGCTGCTGGAACTTTATTGTTCAACAGAGACCTGAAATTAACGCCTGTGTGGAATACAAATACAATTATAGTTTATGCGTTTTTCTTTCACTTCCATGGTTTCAGTTTTCGCCACAGACGCTACATACAGATGGACAACTTGACAGCTCTCCAAAACTGAAGCCAAAACATGCCGATCGACCCCCCCGGGGGGCGCTAGCTGCAGTAAAGGTCATAAATCCTGCCCACTTCACGATAACAGATGGAAAATGGGCTCGACTAAAATATACATTTTGCTCCAAAGATGGTTTTCATCATCTTAGGTAGTTTTTGTCACCATGATTTATTTTCTAATGTTTATTTTCCTGATAAGTTTGCTTTTAATTAGTGAAACATCATGATTGACAGGTGAGAACTTTGGCTCCACTGCCCAATGACCAGTGCACACTCTGGCTCCAAAAGACATCACCAGTGCAAGATGGCGGCACTCGTACCCGGTGTAATGATTAATGATGATCACTTGGTGGTATTAATAAATGTTAAAAGATGTTTACTTTCAAAATAATGTTGAAGAAAGAGTTCTTCACACCAACACGGCAAATACTACCACTCTCGTTAGCTTAGCCTAGCATTACGACTTGAAGAGGGATGGAACAGCGAGCCTGGTGGGTAAAAATCTACCATCCACTATTTCTTGACCAGGAACAGTGACGTAACGGAGTCGCCACCGGTTGCTTAGCAACATAACAAAGACGACACGACTCCAGGATGGTACGGCTCGCAGTCAAGAAATAATCTGGCACACAACCCTGTAAAACCAACTCCCTTTTTTTTCGCACCTTTTTTTTTTTTTTTAACACAAGCACGATGATAACTTGTGAGGTCTCCAGAAAAGAAACCTCTGGACAGAACCAGGCAGAAACAGTTTCCCTGTTTCAAGTCCTCATGCAACACTAAAGGTAAACCAGTGATCTCCTGGGCGTAGCAGATATGAGTGGTGTGAACCTTCTCATGTCACTCTATGCAAGAAAGCGAAAAAGCATGGACAAACTATTCCTTTAAAACAAACACAGGGCCAAACACAAGCGAGATGTTACTGGAAACTTGGTCTTATGTGTTGACTGATAACAAAGCAGGGCAACTTGTTTGATCATATTATTCTATCGGGAACAACTAATTTCTTCGTTACAACCTTTACCAGGAGGAATCTAAATACATTATGTTCTGCTGTTGTTTTTAAGTGACTCACCTTCCATTATGCATTTAAATCAAATTAAGCCATGTCACAGGAGAAATCAAGATACATTCAAATTACATTTACATTCAAATGAGTCACCTTGGGAGGTCTTTCTGTTTGTGGCTGCTGACACATTTGCATTAACAAACCCTTTGGCCTGTGATTCATACATACGCAGAAATATCAGACACACGAGGACAAGACAGAATGTGCTTCCTGGTCTGACCTGGGAGGTGACCTGGTGCTGGTCAAAGTGGGAGAGGTGCTGGAATTTGGAGAAGATATCTTCTGCAGTGGGAAAGGCTTCCGGCTTACTGCGCTTCCTCTTCTGTCCTTCCTCTCCTCCTGCGTTCACGGGAAAAGAGAGGAGAGGGAGAGGAAAAATAAAATAAGAGCAGGAGCAGCAACCCATAACTGGTCAGCAGTATTCTTTCCAGTCTGCAGAACAGGCCAGCCGTGAAATCGAGTTAAGCCAGCGGTCTGTTCTCGTATTTCCAGCCTCCTTTGATTTGAGGCTCCAGTGAAAAAGACTCTGCTCTGAGGGCACTTTAAAGAAAAGGAAAATTGTACTTTTCACTTAAGAGTGACACAAAAATTTGAGCTGAAGGTCATCAGCAGCTCACGGGGATGTGATAAGGTGACACAATATGTGATTATGACTTTGAAAGGCTTACCTCGCCTTAATAAGGTCACTTGTATGAGAGATAAAGTGGCTGCGAACAGATGAGCGCTATTAGCATAGAAATTGGGTGCAAAGAAGTTGGAGCGATGCAGCCCCCCTCGGGTGGAGAGGAGAAGCTTGTTCTCTTAAGGAGATCAGAAAAAAAGGGGAATACACATGAAATGTATCTAAAGAGAAAGAGATAGGAAGATGATAACAGCTGGAATGGCCACAGTGAGAAACTGAGCCATCAGCCTGCACATGAACCATTTTTTACAAACATCCCGGCAGGATAAAGCTCCTGCGCATCTCTTTCATGTGACAGACGTGGATTTTTCAGCAGAGAAATGAAGGGGGGGGAATAAAATCCAGTCACTAAATGGGGCGACACATATCAAAACATTAAAGTGCTTTCACTGACTTGATCGTCATCTTTAAACATAAAAAGTGGGTGAAATGAAACCGACGTCATCTCAAAAAGCAGTTTGCTGCCAGACAAACTGCCCCCCCCCCTCCAGCGCAGGTAATGTAAAACATAAGTAAATGGGAAACGCGGGACATTAAGCCATCAGTCAAAAGCTGATAAAATCGAGACACACTCACCGGTTTCTGCTGTGCTTTTGCGGTTGAGCACCTTCAAGATGTCTTTGGTGATTTTTTTGATGGCGTGTCGCGCCTCATCCCTCAGTTTGCCCACACCGTACAGGACCACTAACCGCTGGTTGCACTCGTGGCTGGCGCTCTCCTCCTAAAGAACGGATGACAAAAAAAAAAAAAAAAGACCGTCATAAACCGGATGCACCTGATAACCTTCAGAGCAAAGCAAGACAAAAGACACAAAAGATGAATTTGAGACAAGGGTCGAGGATTACATTCAACAAAACTCAAAGCACAAGAGGAGACATTTCAGAAAATATACAAAAGGATAATTACAGCTGTTAAAGAAGATGTAACATAGCTATAGTTTGGAGCTTAAAGTCACCCCACATAATTTGGTTCGATTTCACAGAAATGCTACTGATCATAAACAGGAAGTCACAATACTGGAACTGTTAACTTGGTTACAATAACTTAAAAAATATCGATATCTGATACCATTTTCAGTATCACAAGGACAAAGTTCCAGTGTGTTGTAAGTGATGGTAGCTGCGCTTCTTAAAAAAAGTTTTTTAGGACATCTAGTCCAAACGTTCAGAAGACATCTGCATCCACTGCATTGGCATCCACACACTCTTACTGCAGTCGTGTGCGCAAAGCAGAAGAAAACAGTCTTTAGGTGTAAAAACACACTTGAGGGCGCGGCGATAAGCATATACCAAGTGTGAAACACGAGCCGTGGCGCCGTCTGTGCATTGACTAGAATCTAAATACATCTATTCTGTCAGGAGCATGTGAGACGGACAATTGAAACGAGGTTAGAATCTAAGGAATGTAAGGAAACATCGACAGAATTATAACAACCCAGAAGAGTAATTTTGTGCCAAGCAGCGAGCTCTCTTACCTGAGGAATAGGGAAGTGAGTGGCATACTGAATGTGGCGAGGCTGCTCGTACAGCTGGGGGAAGGCAGGGTCCATGCCCTTGTCCTTACAGCTGGCCTTGCTGTCCTGCTCTGCAGCAGGCTTCTCAGGAGAGGGGCTCCCTTTGGACTCGCAGTGCATCGGAGGAGAGAACATCTGCCGGGCAGAAAGGAGACTTGAATTGATTTCATGCAAAGAGGAATCCCAAATTTTCAGAAAAGCCAAAGTGCGTGGTACAGGGGTGATTAGAATTGATTCTGAACAATATCTTTGCCTGGAAATGAAAGGAAATATAAATGGTAGTCTGTGTGTGTGTGTGTACCTCATCAAAATTAGCGCTGGAGTTCTGATCAATTTCCATCGACTCCGACAGGCCGGTATCCTGTCGAGCAAACAGAAACCTCATGTTACCCTTTGACACCACACTGTTGCTTTGTACTGCTGCACAAATGATGCATCACACTCCACAACACCAACAACAGACGCCTCCCAACGTGCCTCGTTCTTGCCGCTGCCTCCTGCCTCCTGCTCCTTGCGCTCTGATTCATCGGAGGGCTCGTCGCTGGGGGAGCGCGGGCGCAGCAGGTGGGAGTCAGAAGCTAGGTCACCGCGGGAAATCAGCGTGCACATGTAGATGTTGTGGGAAAAGACGTCGTGACGGATGAGCTCGCAGAAGAGCAGGACCAGGTTGGAGAACTCCACCCGCTCGCTTTCATTCCCAGGCTCCGCTGCAGAGGTGGAGAGAGGATTTGAATAATTCAATGAGAGGGAGTCCGAGCCAAATCAGTTAGAGTAAATACGCACTGGGTAATGAAATAAGGGGCAGAGACAAAAGGATATAAAGTATCTTCAATATCCTATCAAGTTTGAGTTATTCGAGAATCACAGCCACCCAGGAAATACAGAGACAGACTCACTCAGTGTGGGAGCCTGAGTGTCGAGGAACTGCAGCAGCACGTCCTGAAAGACCGGCAGTGTGGCAGCCGAGAGGGAGCCGGATGACACAGAGCCCTTCTCATCCACCACCTCCGACTCACCACACCTCTGCAAGCAAGCAGACCAGACAGACAACACACAGCAAACGGTCTTTGAGTGCTAAATGAAGAGAACGTATTTGCAAACTGTCCCTATTTACTGCGATTATTTGGTTTTAGATGCCACGTAAAGACACCACAGAATATAAATTATGCAGTCAGAATATTTTAAAGTGTTACTGCCATGATGATCTGATCTGTAAGATCATCCCAGAAGGACGGGAAAGAGATACTGCACAGACGTAAGAAAATAAATGTATGGCCTTTCAGGGTAACAGAACTAGAGCAACCACCTAACAAACTTAAACACTATGCAGATTCATATCAAAGGATGATATTCAGAGCTTCAGTCAAGATCACTCATGTCAAGGCAGGTCCGCTTGAAACCATATCATTTCATAATATTATATTTCCACTAGGGAAGTCACTTTTTGCTAATGGTGATGTGATACTGAAAATATTTTTAAGCATTCAAGATAACGCTGCTGAAAACAAAACATCACACAATCACGTCGCAGAAGACTAACAGGAGAAAACCAAGAGATCCAACAAATGTCCACTTGTGCTTCTTGGCGTCAAAGACTTGACATCCAAATCGTGGCCAAATGAAAACCCTCCATCCGATCTTATCCTGCCTCCTAATCATCAGACATCAAATAAAGTAAACAGGGGAGGGCAATTACTTTTAATTACAGAACAGATACCCATAGTGGCGCCACCCAAGTGTTGATGCAGTGTGCACATTCAAACACAGCGCATGGATATATAAGAAAACTATGTGTGACAAAAATCACTGATCCATTGAAGAAAAACACCAATGAAATATAATTTCTCTGGATGGTCAGTCCAACTTGTTGAGAGGTTTGCTCTTGGAGCCGAGACAGAAACATGTCACACTGACTCAGAGCGGCCGGCGTGTCTCTTACCTCGGCTTCTATTTCGGCCTGTCTCTTCTCCAGCAGCTTGGCCACCACCATGGCCCGGTGTCTGCCAGAGCGCTTACAGCACACGGCCCATTCACAAAGCAAGGTCACCACCGCGTCATCATCTGGTGACATCTGGACAGAAACACGCACTATGAGACAATACAGCTAAAAATAGAAGCCCTAAGCATATTTTATAATCTGGTGATTACTACTCACATGGTACCAGCATTAAAATCTCAAACCTCTAAGTCCCAAGTGATTTAAAACAAATATTTTTGATCATATGATGCTGCCATGTGATATCTTCATCAATTCAACCCTTACCTCGTGGCCATCTTTACTCTGGCCTGAGCCGAATATTCGGTTGTACAGCGAATCCAGTGAGTTGTTAAAGTCAGACTTCTCGAAGCTGTGGTTGTCTAAAACCTCCAGGGTGTGAAGAACTCTCCCTATGGTGAACCCTGGTGAAAGATTACAGAGAGATTACAGAAATCGACCTTACTGACCTCACAACGAGCCCGTGTGAGCTGTGAACAGTTCTCTGACCTGCTGTGGTCTCCTGACACTTATCGAACGACCACCTGAACTCCACCGCCTGGCCTCGCTCCTTCACTTGCTCCTCGATTTCTCTCAGCTTTGTGCGGACCTGCGGAGAAGGACACGGTGGGAAAACATGATCTTGACACCCAAAATGAAGATCAACGTATGAGAAAACCATCACAATAGAAGAATATAGAAATCTCTAGGTTAACACTTTTGTACCTGCTGTGTGAAGGCAGTATTTCCTCCAGGCATTGGTAAGCTGGACGGGGCGATGGGCAGGAGGTCCAGAGGTGACCCAGTTTTGTTTCTGCTGTCTGTCAGAGAGTAATGCCACACCAGTGCACTCGGACAGCACAGGACTATGCTCTGATTTGGCAAGATAGAAATAACAAGAGGGAAGGAAAAACAGAAGAATTAGAACGTTAAGATGATCTTTGATAATCCAGTAACGCATGAACAGAACCGTCTCATGTGTATATCACTCGAAACGAGCAGAACACCTGTAACATGCAGCTGAGCCCGAACACCAGAGGCCTGTGCTGAGGGCAGATGTAGAAGTCAGTGAACGGCGTCTGTGGCTGGTTGCCTCCTGCCGGCTGCGAGGTTGGAGTCGGGGGCAGGGCGTTACCTTGCTGCGCCAAGATGCCATGGGCTGGATGCCCCCCTGTGCCGGGGCCCAGGCTCCCATCGCTTAGCAACAGGTTGAGGCGCCGTGTGCAGAAGTAAGCCAGCCTCCGTGACAAGTAAGCCGACTGTACAAATTCCCCTGAGTACTGAAGGACGGAGGAGAGATTCACAGCATTAGCCCACAGCACTCAGCGTCCATCAACATCAGTCCGCTTTGGAAACAGAAACAAAATGAGTGGCTGCGGGCCCCGATGGGCCCCGTCCAGCAGAGGTCAACACCGCTAAAGTGCTGCGGATGAAGACACGCGACAGGCTCGTGATAAACTGTTGACAGCTGCAGAAGCACGTCGTATCAGCAAGCAGCGAGCGCGTGTCACAACCACGTGAATGTTAAGCAGCGTTGCATGTTTCAAGGGTGTACCTGTAGTAAAAGCGGCAGGAGAAGTCTGAGCAGCTCGTCTTCACCAGGTCGAACCTTCTCAAAACACTCCAGCACCCACGTCAGGAACTCATGTCTGTCTAGCATTCCATCCTGACCAAACAAACCAGACACGAGTTAACGTCAACTCCATGAACACGATAATTACAGTGTTCAATGTGGAGACACTGAGAGTTAATTCATTTATTCATTGAAATATGCAGCGATCTCCAGCTTCACTTCAAGGAATCAGGTAGGAAAAGTGTTTGCAAACCTAATCAGAAAAACTCATTCATTACTAATTCCTTTCCTGAAACAACTTTCCCAGGCTTCCTTCACCTTTTACGTAGTCAAATTAAAGCTCTTCTTATATTAACATTCACGCTAAAAAAGATAATTACACTTTATCACATTAAAATCAGGTGTTGTTGTGCTAAAAACTACCAAAATTAGGTTTTGTGATAGCACTTTACAGAGGAGAGACATATTACAGAAAAACAAGTTTCAAGCATATAATCCAAAAACCAGCCACTTGGCAAACACTGAAAACACATTTCCAGAACACGTACGAAGCTTAATTCCCTAAATGTAGTGTAGTTATTATAATCATTAAGGCTATTAATCATTATCCCTGAGAAAATGTCTTTGTTGTCATTTGTTGTTCAGACTTTGTCTGAAGGACACAGAGTCTGTAACAACTCTCAGTAATCCCTGCGATACTTCACACATCTGGTTGAACCTGAATCAGGATTCATATCAAACTCAAGGACTACGCAAGGACATTCAAGGCCTAAGTCCCTCAAATTCAAGGACCCACCACAGCCTCGTTTGAGACTCAGACCAAGGTCAATTTCTGCAACAACCCTCAGAATTTGTATAATGAGAAGCAGTGACCTTTGCAGAAGAAAACCAAAATTATCAAATTCAATTTCTATCCTTGCACCGAATGAATGCATTCAAGCACCTTCAATGACCTATAAATGTCCAGGGCCTTGATTTTCCCCCCTAAAATGTGGGAGCCCTGTAAATGTTGACAAAGTGCACCAACATGTCTGTATTTGAACTGTGTATCTGGAGAAAAACAAAGTGTTCTAATGCAATGTGAGAGGAGCAGCAGACTTTAGAGAGTGAGCCGACCTGGAACATGAACATGGCGAGCTTCTCGTTGTATTCCCACTGCTTCATGGCCGTCTCCACATCAGCAGGAGTAGCTGGGAGCGGAGAGCTGCAGCCTTGACTAGGAAACTGTCTGTAATACTCGGCGACCTTCTGAAGCTGTTCCCACAGGTACTTGGTAATAATCTGAGTCCATTCTACAGACACAAACACAAAGATGCATCACAGATTGAATAAAGTCAGAGCATATTCTCCAGGAAATCCTTTCTAATCCAAAAGAAGAAAGCATCCTTTTTAATTAGAAAAACCTGACTGGGAACAGATCAATCACAGCACCAGAAGCAAGAAAAGACAAAAACACAATACAAATGTATAATAAAATGATTTCCTTACCTATACAAGGATCAATCACATGCCTCTTCTTGACTTTAGTTTCTGTGATGGCTGCGTGATACGCACAGGTCATTTTTATCATCCATGCTGAGCGCATGACAGGGACTGAGTACTTGGCCAAGTATCCAAAAACCTCCTCCTTTTTACTGAAGATGGGAACCTGTGACAAGGACATTAAGCGCACAACGTCAGTAATGTTGAGTGAAAAGATGAACAGCCCAAGAATATTTCTCAAAGCACCACAAATGGCAAGAAGAGCAGAAAAAAGTGATTTATTAAAAATGGCTGGATTGGTTTGACAATCAGTAGTTGAATACATGAGTTCAAGATTAAATTGCCTTAAAAGAGAGACAAAAAGCTAAATAACATCTATTGGATAACTCATATACTTTGGCTGCACATGCTACTTCTAAATGCTACAAATAAAGGCTTCAGAAATCCTCGTCTGCAATAAGATTAATTGTGTTAGCTGGATGACATTTCCTTTACAACGCTGCCTGTTTATAAATGCATTTGAACACATCTGCCATGTTCTCCTGGTGTTACTTCTTCTGTGGTTCTGGATGAAGAGAAACCTGGAACTGGCTCACTTCTGGAAAAGTGATAAAACCCAAGTTAGAAAACATTGTTCATTATGGCGAGAAATCAAATGAAATATGTATGCACCAAGGCAAGCATTAAAGAAGTCAAAAGAAAACACATAGCAACCCACAATGGAATTGTAAATGATGAAGGGCACTGGAATGGAAAGCTGACCTTTAATTTAGCCTGATGTATTCAAATGTCGAGACCTATTTGCCGCAACTTGTGAGAGCACTTACAGGCGAAATCATTCGACACAGGCGAACAAGAAACACCTCTACATATGATCGATAAACAGCGGCAATCATTGCTTTTTGGTTACAGTCAAACAAGACAAACAATACACTTGATTTACACGGACGCATCAATCGGGTTTTCTTAAAAAGGAGATTAAAAAAGCTGCATTACTTACCCTTTCTGATTTCCTCTTGTTTTTGTCACGTTGAATTAAATTATCAAGGAGTGTTCTGCACAGTTTGGGGACTGTTTTATCACCAGGAGCGTTCCCAGGACTGACGTTTGTTCTCCTCTTGGCCTTTTCTTGGAACTGACACATAAATTTCTCCCAGCGGTGATATAACCATCAGGATCCTCCGCAACTAATCTGTTAGCTAAATTCCAGTCGTGCAAGACCACAATGGGTGAATCTTATTGGAGGCTGATGCTAGAAGAATTAATATAAACGCAAACTGATATCTGCATAGCTTTGAGGTAATATAAGCTTTAAAAAAAACAGGAAGTATAGAGCAGCACTATGTCCGTTTCACCTGACAGGGTTCCTAAATCTTCTCCAATGTTAAATAAAAGCACTTTCCAAGCATTTTCAAGATTTTCCAGCAACTTACAACTCAGGTAAATTACATATTTATAGACTTATATGCACTCATGTTAAATCAGATTTTACTGTGCTAAAAGCTTTGTACGAAGGGTGACATTAAAGGCAAACACAAAGAAGTGTTTCAAAATGTGTCACCCGCCTGTCAGAAGGCCTGGTGTCATATATAACACAGCTGAGCCGATGTAAAGATGTTATTATGAAAGCAAAGCAAAAGCAACATTTTCAAGCACTTTATCCAAAATACAAACAATACTTAAACCTTGAGAATACCACCTTAAAACAGAGAAATATCTTTGTAGTTTTAGATAATTATTCCTAACATGAACGAAAAGGCAAAGTCTGGTCATTATGAGTGATTAAGATATCTCAGACAAGCTCGGCTCTGCGCTCTCAGACTTGGCTAAGATGCACTTTGTCACCCTCAGGTGTACTTTGGCTGTGCTCATCCGAGTAATCATAGCAGGACAGCACGAAGCATTTTAGAGTTGAGGTAGCAACTGTTGGTATACCAACATTTAACTGTTCTATACAGAATAAACCTTATTTTGTAGAGCTGGTATTGCCACTGATTTCCGCAATTGCTGAACAAAATTCCACATTCAATCTGATTCTATATGGAGGGTGTTAATTTCATACCCGCATTAAAAAAAACACCATCTTTAAAGATCAATCCCAGAATTGGGTCGAATTTTGAGTTTACATCTTTAAAACTCATAATTATTACTTGACAGACGGTTAATAACCTCATGACTTTCATCAGCATCTGTAACAAAATATGCAGCTCTTATCAGTGTTGGTGGGAAAGTGATTGAGCCCAAAGAAGAACTCACGCAGCCAATTTGTGGTTAATTGTGAAGTTTTTGGGTTTTTTTTTCCTTAACATAGCAAAGTGTTTTGATGTTTTGGGGTGGGGTCCACTTCCTTTGTTGTGAACATGGGTGAAAAATATAGGGTCTTTGGTGACGGCCTAAAAATCCACACCAATTCTTTCCAAATGAAGTGGGTGGAAATGGAAAAGATAAAAACAAAAAAGCCAGGGGACAGTAATAGAATTACACTGATCAATCAGTCAATTAAAGCACATTGTAGAGGGAGTGGCCAGTGTGGCATCTTAAACAGATTATTCTTTGTTTCACCAGCACTGAATAAAAAACGGTTAAACACACTAGCAGTAAAGAAGGCTTTACAAAACTCACACCGGGGTCTTACCTTTTTAGCCAGCTGCGTTAGAGGTTTAGTCCCGGCTAAATCCGTGAACCAATTATTGATGGAGCTCTGTGACCTCGCTGTGACGAGCCAGAAATTATCCTTCTGGTTGACCTGTGGCTTGCGTTTCCCCGTGTCCGGGAACGTGTTGTACCGCAGCTTCTCTGCGATGATGCTGCTGAAGTTGGAGCTGATCTGTGAGGCAGAGATGGAAACAGGGCGAATCAATTACAACCACTCACATGCAAAAAATGATTTTAAAAAATCCCATGCAGTGCAGGTTAGAGTTTTTACCTTTGAAGGGTTGAAGTTGACATTTTTGGCACTGCCATGTTCATCCCCAGACACAGCTGGTTGGTTATTGAATCCTTGCTTCACATTCAGTGCAGTCAGCTCATCCTGGAACAAACAAAAGAAAAATTAGCTCACAGCGTAATTTACGATCCCAGACGAGCTAGCTGAGGTTTGAGAAAGCAGGATACAGGCTAAATGTTGCTGCTGACACCATATAAAAAAATGGAAGATAAATGTTATGAAGCGTTAAGATCCTTGTTAGACAGATCTGCAGCAGCGTTGACAGAATACTAGAATATTTGTTTTCCATCTGGATCAACAGATTATCTCAGGTTAATAATAGATCAGGAGCCAACAGCACTACCAAGCTAGGCCAAACTCCAATCTCAAAACCAAGGCACAGATAATGTACCTTTATTCTCAATTCTCAGGTCATGAAGATTAGCTGTGCAGGTTAAGCTAACGTTTACTCGCTGGACCAAAACATCCAGCTAACAAACAATCACCAGCCACACACAATAATAATAATGAAAATAACAAAAAAACAGCCAACGAATATTGTTTCTAATCACAAAGCTAAATACTGCTAATAGTTTATATATAACTGAATAGCATCCGCTAGCCGACGGGCTAGCTTAGCAAACTCTGGTACGAAACGAACCGGTTGTTTTCCAACTAATCTGGCGAGCTGGCTAACAAACTGACAACTAGGTGCTGTTCATTGTTATTGCTAGGCCCGAATCGTCTTGAGGGCTTGCTACACAGGCTAGCTAGTGTTAGCCTGCATAGCTTCTTTGCTTTTTTTGTCCTACAAAACACTATTTCTGCTTTTTTCACATTGCACATCGTAACATCTCACCTCTTTCTGCTTTGGATCTTGAGGATAGACGTCCGGAGGGCCGAGTCTGGGCCGCTTTAATGGCCGGTGTTCGTAACTTAGGATCCCGAAAGCAGCCATCATCCAGCGGCATCACAGCCAGGGCTTTCCTCCTCCCCAGCAGCCTGACCCCAGCTACAACAACGAAACACGCTTCCGGCACGGCTCCATCCGTGGACTTCAAAATAAAAGACACGGAGGAATCTTTCTTGACTTGGAGTCACTTCTGAAACAAAACAATTAATATACAGTGACGCTAACACATGCTGCAGGTTTGTAGTGTCGATTTTATGGATGGATAGGGGGTCAAATAGGGGTCAAGAAGATTTTGTAAAATGGTCCTCAGAACTTATTTTGAAATCTATCGCTGTACATCAAGCTAGGGAAGGCCATTTCCGTCCGTTAAAGAAAAAAAAAAAGATAAATATGAATATAAATATATAGTTTAATGCTGAAATAAATATTCCCGTGGGAGATTTAGAAATTATAATAATTAGATTTTTTTTAAAAACTCAAAATTATTACATAAAGGATTTTTTTTTTAAATGTCTCTATTCTACAGGTAGCAACTGTCAAGAACCAATACCCCTCAATCAGGGATCAATAAAGTATTTCTGATTTTGATAAAAAAAATAATAATAATCTAAAAAATAATGAGATTAAAAGTCATAATAATGAGAGGATGAGATTATGGCCTATAAAGGTAAATCTAATGCCTTTTTAAAAATATAGTAGGAAAAATAAAAAGAAGAGGAAGACATTTTTTAGTCTTGCCGTATCTATATTAGACAATAAAAGAGTGTTGAGGATGGGTGGATGTCGTCTTTTAGTATCCTTTCTGCTCTGTACCGGCTCTGTGGTTTGGTATCAGTGATGTTCTGGGAGGTTCTGATCACCTGTTGTAGAGCCTGAGATGTTTCCACTCTGGATCCTTTCTATTGCTCCCTGTGTAAAAGTTAACTCAGACCCTGCTCTGGAATTTAGCCTTCCTATGTTTCCAGGGGTAGTAGAGCTTTTCCTGTACTTCTGTAAGATCAGACCATGATAGGTTTCTCAGGGATAGTCATTTCTAGTTTTCCTATTTCCTAGAAATCAACACTCAGCTCCTTGGGTTTTGCTGACATTGAGCAGTAGCTTGTTCTCTGTTATGTGGTGTCAACTGATTTATACTCATAAGAAAAAAAATGAAGATGTTCAAGTTAACTTAGTGCTGCACTGAGGTTTGTGAGTGTGACTGCAGATTAAATTCTGGCTGGTCCTGCCTGTTTCCTCCTAAAAGCAGGGCAACATGTATTTGTGTCTTTGTTTGTGTGCAAGCTCTCTACACATTCACAAACTTGAATTTTTCATGCAGAGTTTTGACTATAATTTGATTTTCAAAGCTCTAAATCCTGCTGACACTCGCTGAACCAATAGAAAAACAAAGGGCACACTGTGTTGCATGCTGGAAACTTTGGTCTGGGTTGATTCTCAACAACGCAGATCGTCAGATACCGACAGTTTGAGTTGGCGTCCACCTGCACAGGGGCAGCCCAAGGTTAGAGAAGTGTGAGTTTATGACTGGAGGGTTGCTGGTTCAAATGTGCGGGGCAGCAGGATGAAGCTGGGTGGGGACAGTGAAAGGCAGCACTTGCCCCACCTTTTAACTGAAAAATGCACTGGAGAAGAAAACACAAACTTACCTGAAAGGATACAATTCTGGATGTGGATCCTGTTCTTGAGGCCCCGTTTCGAAAAAGGTTGCTTGTGTCAACATTTATTTTTCGTAGCTTCAGTATTTTAGTTTGGTGTGTGTCCCTGAATAAATGTGTTTAATCAAAATACCACAGAAAAGGGTGTCTCAGCAAAGAAAAACTGTACACATTGCAGAGAAAGTGAAAGAAACAGCATCTTAACTAGGACAGCTCATACGTCCCTTTGGAACAAAGGTCTCTTATTAACAGTAGTGTGTCTAACCTTATTTATTAAAACATACAGCAACAGCAGCAAAACTCCAATAACAGTAGTATTATATAAAACAACGCTATAAGCTGATGTGTGTGTTTGGATTTATACGATTTGTTGCTTTATATTCTTTTCATACCTCCCTTATTTAAACCTTTTCTGCATTGTGTTTCACAATGACCCTGACGAAGGCCACAGTCTGCAACATGTTGGTCTAACAATAAAGTTGTTCTATATTCTCAGAGTATAGCGGTGGTTTGTTTGGTTTTTTCTCACGTCTTTAGACCTTGTTCCGCTCTCAATGCCCCTCGGAAGTTGCTGAAGTTGTGCCAGAAACCTCCTCTCTGCTCCCAGACCGGCTGCGAGTGACGGGCTTATAATGCTATTATGGAATGTTGTTGCAGCAGGAGGCGAAGCCAGGACGAGAAACACAAAAGGCTCCGACTTGCTGACTATCTGATATGTAATGCTAAACAGTGCTAATCAGCAGGGGGTCAGAGCAGGATAAGTACTCAGTCCAGTTGTTTGTGGACACAGCTGTTTATCTCCCTCTCTCTCTCTCTCACACAGATTCCTGCAAAGGACATTCAGTATAAAGTCCCTCCTGCTGTGCAGTCCTGCAAGTATTATACATAAATGAAAGAATTTATTGTAAATAAATGAATTCCACCTATTTTCCTACCTCGTTAAGGAATTTATATGGTTTGCGGACAGCTGACCAGTTTGAGCGCAGTCCTCGTAATCGACTGATTGCAGCACGCTGTGGAACAGGTGTGTGTGTGTGTGTGTGTGTGTGTGTGTGTGCCTCGAGCCACACAAGGCTGAACACAACTCTCCACACATGCAGTCGTATTCCCACATGTGAGCAGACTTTGGAAGAACAACTTGTAGAAATTGGCATTTTGTGTGATTTGGCGCGCCTCCCCACAGTTTCTGATTAGAACACCATGTTACAAATACAAATCCAAGATCTGTAACAATTTGTCATCTTGAGGTTAACATGTGTGTAACGCTGTGATCCGACCCTGTCGCTGAAGTTAGTACAGAAACAAGCGATAGGGAGGCAGAGCGGCTGAGACAGAGACACCATTCACCCTGTTACAAGACACTGCACCATCGAAATGATCATTTTAAGGTCAAAAAGTGACATAATGTTGCTTTAATATGTAAAATATTTAAGACAGATGGACATCAGCATATATAAAAAATATTTTAATTGAAAAAACAACTCAAACATTTACAAAAGAAGAAAAATATTGCAACATCATAATCTCACGTGTACAAAGGCAATCTTGACAATGCATCGATGCAACAGAAAGATATTGCACTCTTCATGATTGTTCAGCATGTACTTGACTATAAGGCAGAAGTTTTACGATCCCCAGCTCTGTGAGAACACAACATTTGAAGACACGTCCTGATGTTGATCAGTTTTAACACCCCTGCACTTCGATCACAACAGTATAACATCATTTGTCCAACACTGCAATTACTTTGCTGTTAAAAAAAAAAACAAACAACATAAAAACAGCAGTCTAAAAAGCGAGGATTTAAAAACTCCAGCATTTGGATTTAGAAGAAAACATTAGCTCTTTTCATAACACAGTACTTGCATGCGGTCTAATATGCTCACATGGCTAACTCCATTATATGACCTGAAGTGTTTACTGCTCTAGGCACATATCTGCAATAATTTACTGAGATAACTGCATTAAAACACTGAACTAGACGCATTATACATAAAAAAACAAAACTTTTTTTTTTTTGCATGTTTCAGACAGTACTTACTAGGAATGATTAATAGATGATTTGTTTATAGATATACTATATTGAATAATCAACAGTAATCCTTCACAGTAAATTCCTGCGCTGTGAGGTCGTAGTTAACGGAAATAAAATGACTAAAACTAATTAGAGTGTCACTGATTAGCTGGCCTCCCGAGGAAAAACGAAGCACCGCATGTCCTTTAATGTGTCCACATGAAATATAAAGTGCTGTTGTCAGAGTCGTTGCTCTGTTTCACTGAAAGTTAATTATTTGGCCTCCGGGAAATAACTCTTGTGACACGGTGGCAAAGAGCAGGAGGCTGTTACGTCTGTCTTTGTGAGATTTGATGTGCCCTTCAGAAATGTGGTCCCTTCGGTCTTTGGTTTGGAAATAAACAGACATTGTTGCACATAGCGGCCATCACAGGAGCCCTCTGTATTTCTTAACACGTGACTTTCACACTGCGGCAGGATTGAATTAACTGTGTTCTTTGTGCAATGCAGGTATTCCGCTGAAGATCAGGGCCCGGCGTCTTTTATCTGCTTTGGTTTTCTGAGGCTTCTATCATGGCTCTGAATCTCGAGTTTTCATCTGCCAGCAAGGCGGCGGGACTGTCAAACTCCAGAATCTATGAGAATGAAAGAGATGAAACAGTGATCAGTGCCAGCATATAAAATCAGACGGTCCCGCTTGCTCACTCCATGAACTTGTGTGGAAGGAGCAAAAATCAAGGCATATTATTTTCTCTAAGATTATTGCAACCTGAGTTATTTCCCGAGGGCAGCGTATGAAAAGAATTTGAATGTCTGGAAAGAATTTTTAAAAAATACTGTCCTGAGGCAGCCTTGTTATGCTTCTGTGTGAGCCACAAATTAAGGTAACTAACGCTAACTGATTGCTAAAAGCTACGTTACTCTCAGAATTTTCACCATAGCTGCATTAACATGGAGCCTAATATTCTGATTATAATCACTTTTAAAAGCAGAATAAAGAATAAAAATCCATCATATAAACACGTCAGGCACAATACACAGGCTTATACCGAACAAAATCAAAGCGCAGAGGGGTAATTTACAGCTCGTCATAAACTGACCCACATAAAAATGTTCCCATGGAAACGATTTAACCCTCTGCCTGAGTTTCCTTATTTACTCAAGTTGATGATGCTCGGGACGTCAGTATTTGACACCCAGAGACTCGACAATCTGTCTGGAACAGCTCGGCCCAATCCTACTGATTCTACCTTTAAGTTTTTACTTTAATACCCTCAAGACGTTTCAGAGCATTTACTTTCTTACATTTACTTGAGTAAGGAAGTTAAATCAATACTTCTGCTTTTGACAGAGTGCTTTTTCTAGCATCTGTACTTCTACATGAGTACAGAATGTACTACATGTCACCTCTGGTAGAAGCCCAGGGAGCACGGTGGCACGGTCCCAGTGGCAGTTAGTGATAATAATTTCACACCATGAATCTTGTCGATCCTGATCAATCACATAACTCTGCACGCTGATGAATCCTTTGTGAGGCAAACTCAACTTATTAACAGGGTCAAGGGGTCACGCTGAGACTGGTAATCATTCGCGTGCGTCTAATGTTCACTACTTGCATCAAATGTCAGCTCGAGCACATGACCGGCCGAGTAAAGCGTGCGCTGCTTTATCCAATCCGTCATCTCAAAGGGACCAATTCACACAGTTCATCAGGGGGGTATCAACTTGGGAATGAGTTTCAATTGAGGCGCCGCATTGTGCAATCGCGCAATCACTCATGTTGCCTTTCTACACACCTGGCCGTTGTCCAGGACCATGACCCTGCTGCAGCTCATCACGGTGTTCAGACGATGGGCGATGATGAGGGTGGTGCAGCTGCCAAACGCGCTGCGAATGGTCTCCTGAATGAGAAGATCTGTCTCAGTGTCGATGGCGGCTGTTGCTTCGTCCAATATCAAAACCTTAAAAAAAAAATAGAAGAATAGAAAAAAAAACAAAAATGCATTGACTTTTCATTGTCTTTACTCTGTCACAATCCACCTGTATTTCACAATTTAAGATACATTTTCTCGCCTTTTTTCCCCTTTTAGTTATCACAACCTGTTTCTGGCACTGTGCAGCTTGTGAGTCTATAATACTGCAGAGACATTTAAAGAACGGTGACATCCACTGCATCTGCCACATCAATCAGAAAGGGGTAAATTATTCTGCATTATTTTCTTAAAACCAAATGGGGAACTAAAAGTATCTAGGGAAAAAAATGCTGCTGCGATTTACTTATAGTTTTGTTATTTTCATTCTTTAAATTCTTTACAAAACAGAACAAAGTCTCTAAAACTCACATTTTTCAGACTCCTTCTCTGGTTTTGAAAGTTTTTGAGGTCTCAAGGTTGGCAAGTATGGTGTGACTGTTTTATATAACATAGTTGTGTTCTTTATTCTTTTTTGTACCTGCACCAAGGACATTTCAGATTGTCAGGTGAGTTTGTCTTTATGAATGTCACACTTAAACATATTTTTACAGAATATCTTATTTTTCTTTTCTTCAATTCTTTCACCGAGGACATTTCAGAATGTATTTCGTCAGGCTGTTGTGTACACATGACATTTTATCTTAATCTTCTCCTATTTGATTATTATATTTCTATGTCATTAACACTACCATTACCATTTATATCATTATTCTTATTACTACATTATGATTTGATTCTAAGGTCTCACTGATTTACTGATTAAATAAAGTATAATATATGATGAAGTCAACAAATCAGGAGATGTAAAGTTATAGAACGTCATTAACATAAAATTACAACAAACAGCTCATGCCTAATTACTGCTTCTGAGATCCACTAGGTGGCAGTGTTATCCCATACAGGGACACATGCACACTGACCACTCTGATATGGAGAGCTTCTGTTCTTAGATTATAAAACTGAGGAGAACCTCTCTCTTGAGCTGCTATCATCACCACGCCACACAATGTTTCTCGTGTAAATGTGATGGAGCAGTGTTATACAAACAGCACCTTGCTGTTGCGCAGCAGGGCCCGGGCCACGCAGAGCAGCTGTCGTTCTCCCACTGAGAAGTTCTCTCCGTTCTCCGTCACCTCCGAGTGGAGCGAATGAGGCAGCTGGCTGACCTGCAGGAGGTCATACAGAGGTGCGAGGACACGTATGAGAGCTTTATTCTATTCAATAATGCATCATTCGACCTAATCTGACAGTGTTTATGTGACTTGTGACTTACCATCTCTTTAATATGAGTCTTCTCGAGAGATTCCCATATCTGGGAATCAGAGTATTGATCCCAGGGGTCCAAATTGCTCCTATTGGAAAAAGAAGACATAATTGTGATTGAATTCCCATTAAGACACGAGGTACAGTTCACTGCTGACCAACGTCAATTCTCATCTGGGCCCGAGGTCATCCACATCCATAAACCAACTGACTGCTCGTCTGTATGAACACAATGCTGATGTTTTTGTTTTTGAATACGTCTTGCCTGTCAAATCTAGTGTTTATGTGCTTTTAGTTTTTTACTGACGATCATCATTTTTCTTCCTGTCATGATTTCCCTCCGGTGTGGCTTCACATTCACACTAATAGACACAGCCAAGATCGCTGCCGGATGTGACATTTTGCTGGGGGCTGTGCCAAACACGCACGTTCCCAAAGCCTGGAGAACAAGATGTGTGAGCCAGGGCGTCTCTATAGCACCACAATGCTCCATTTATATTGGTACTTTGTGACATACTTACTGTCAGCAAAAAGCTCAGCTCCTGTGATTTTCACTTACAATTTTGTTAATAGTTTTGATAAATTATACAGCTCTAGTTTTTCTTTTTAAAGTGTTCATTGTGGCTTTAACCAGAGAGTTTGACTGAAGGCACCTCAGCAGGGAGTAGCAGACAAAACAAGAAGGAAGTATAAAGACTTGTGACAGACGCCCAGTGTGACCACACTGTTGCACCATTAGACACCATGGGATTTTACATTAGAGGAGCTAGAACATTTTTTTGTAGCGCCTGACTCTCCCGTATTCATGTGTTTTTTCCTACCTTATTGTAGCGGTCAGCATCGGGCGCCATCCATCATCTAATTCAGAAGAACCTGAGGTTTCATACTGGCTCATTTAAAGTCCCAAATTTACAATTGCTCGGTCTCAGAACAGTGGATTTTGTTTTTCTGTTAACGTTGACAGAACCTTGGGAAGTGATTTATTTAATATCTTTTTAAATGTACTTGGATGTTTTCAGACTTCCATATGTACTTTTGTCTACATCTGACCTTTCCTAAACAAATTACAGCCATTTGTTATTATACTATCCAAGGTGTTTTTCAGTTATCAAATCATTACAGAGGACATTGAAGCAAAAGTGAGTGATCTACTGAACATCAACAACAAAAGTAGCTTGCCTACAACCATTGCACGTAGGCCCAGAGGAGGAAACTACATGGGTTCATAATCAAATTCACAACAGAGCCCCTGAATGCCCAATCAAGAAAGAGCTTCTGAGAAGTTGAGAAACTCTGCTTTACTTGAGCTTTTAAAACATACAGTTAGGATGAATGACTCAAAAGTTATCAAACATTGAAAAAAAAAAGCTATTATCAGCCACTACCTGCTGTCGAGGTCTTTGAAAGTTAAGAGCGCATTAACCGTCGAGAGGTTGTTGTTCTCATTCATTCCCTGCGCTCTGCTTTTTTAAACTCTGCAAAGCTGCACCACTGCATACGTTACAAAGCTCGTTAACGCAAGCAATTATCACTCGGATTACCTGACTGTCCCGATGAAGAGCACCGGCTCCTGAGGAATGATGGCTAGCTTGCTCCGCAGGTCATCCAGACCAATCTGGGCGATATTGATTCCGTCAATGGTAATAGAGCCTCCGGTCAGCTCCACCAGTCTGAACAGAGCTACACCCAGAGAGGACTTCCCTGCAACAGAAAAGATTCTGTATAAAAACTGTGCGTACAAAAGGAGATTTTAAAAAAGGAGCTGAAAAAGCTGCCGGCTGGGGAACACAAAGGGGTCAGCTGTACCTGATCCGGTGCGACCCACGATGCCGATGGTCTCTTCAGGCAGGATGGTGAAGGACAGACTCTTAAGCACAAGTGGCAGATTGTCACGATAACTCATCTCTACATCCTGGAAGGTGATCTCTCCCCGCTGAGGCCAGGAGGGGGCAGGAGCGGCTGCCTCAGGACTTTGTCGGGGCGCTTCACTCTCTAGATTCTGAGATAAAGAAAGGGGATGGTATCTGGTATTACTCTCTAAATCTCCGTGGAGGTGCAAGCCCCTCTAACTGATTTGTAATGATTTTCACTGCATGAGCCATTCTTTGCCTTGAGACTGAACAGTAAAGTTGCCATTCGTATCTCTGCAGTTTGATGGCTGTTGTGTGAAACAAGCCCTGTCATGTGCTCTGGAGTGTGTAAAGACCTCACACTGGGTTTCTATCTCCTCCCTGCTGCGCTGCTTATCACACATATACAATCACACGCACATGACGGAAGCACACACGTCTGGACACACCAACTGCCCCAAATTCATGCTGGTCTGCATTAGATGGCGTGATTCCAGACAGTCACCGAGTCCATGTGATGATGTGCAGCGTGTGTCACATAATCCACCTCCCTCACCCCGCCAATCAATGTTCCTACCTTTATATAATGATTGATCCTCTCCACTGATGTAAACCGAGCTTCAGTCTCTGTGAGCAGCCGCACCGTGAACTGAAACAAGCCGGTCAGCTGGAGGTGAGGGAGAAGCAGAGAGAGTTGAAAGGTTAGGGTTTAACACCGTGAAAGACTCGGTATCTAGAACTTCAACAAATGAGCACTGAAAAAATAAAAAAAACATTTAAAGCCCAATAAACGGAATGTTGTTGCTGTCTCCTCCTAAAAGGAAACGGCAGCAGACACGAAGAAGAGACACAAAATCAGCAAAATAAATGAATATTGGGACTCATACAACTGTACGGAAAACAACATTAGCCACCATTACTTACATCATACCAAGTGAGGCTTGGTAAACAACAGTGTATTATATTGCTTATGAAGTCAACTGTTCATGTGTGAGAGCTAGAACGGGTTATTTCTTCTATTTACATGGTCTTGATTCAAGTTTCATTTATTGAGGCAACAGTTTAAGTAAGTGCAAACAAGCTGTACTTTCTTTTTAACCTCATAGACTACAAAGGTGTTAAACAACTGACATCACTCATTGGTTGGTGGACTTCTGTTTTGAACATTCAGCTTTGGCATTACAGTCTTGGCCATCTTGTTAAGGCCAGAAGTGACCATATTTGGAGGAGAGGGTGTGACTGTGGAGGATACTGATTGGATCTGATCGAGACAAGCCTTGGTACGGACTTGTCAATCACAATGTAGCCACGCATATCCTTTTTACGTTTGATGGGACGACAATGTACAAAATGAACAGCATGTTGTACTGAGTTGCCCCCCTGCTGGCTATTATAAAATTATCCAAGTTTAAGACACTGCCGCACCAGACCGGAAAGCTCCGTCCGTATCTTATACAGTCAGTGGCGACTACATGTGTTTACATACCTGCACTGCGTACGATATGGCCAGGCCTGCATAGGCTGGAGGTATCTGATTGTGCATGAAGACAATGAGAAGTGCTACAGCTGTGATCAGAGCGATGCTGATGAGGTCCAGGCGGACTGCCAGCCAACGCATAGCGCAACTGAAGAGGTAGTTTGAGGCCTGGTTGGTGTCCAGCAATTCCTGATATCTGAGAAAAGAGAGATAAACTGAGGAGGGAACTGAAAACATACAACAAGAGATACGACGGATTAAAATGTAATGATCTCCATCTTCTGACAGACACCATTATACTCACCTCTGGAGGAAGTCGCGCCCTCTTCCGTAGGCGTGGATTGTGGAGAGTCCCTGAAGACTGCTGGTGATGTGAGAGGTGAATGGTGATTGGCTGATGTTCTCCAGGCGCTTCAGCTCGCGAATCAGAACCCTGGAAACAGGAAGAAAATAATCTCACGCACTCATCCTCCTAATGCGGGAACTGAATTTTTAGTTTAAATATAAATTATATCAATTGCATTTCTACCGCTAAAACCATTATTCTTGTACCGCCGGTGGGACATGAGCTCCCTACAGAGATACGTGGAGGCTAATCTAAAATCATACAGTTAATAATATAAAAATACTGCAGAACTTAAACTGCAATGTAAAATAAGTTCTGTCTTTCCTGTCATATTCACAAAGCAATCTAATTTGTTTTTACACTGATTGAATGTTAAACAGTCTTTAAATATTATTTACAGGCAAAGATAAACTAAGTCTAGATGTGCACCACAACTAAAGTTTATTTTCATTTGCAACCCCAAGTGGTTGTGAAAATCCAAATTAGGTAAGATTGCAGCACTGCAGAGCGGAAAAGCCTCCACTCAGGTTTGCCTAATTTGAATGAAAATGGCAAAGGAACTGTGTGCAAATTGGCCTCGGCATGTGAGGAGCAAATCTTTCAAATAAATTACATCAAATTGGAAAACACCATGGAGAACATTTTACGCTCACAATGAGACACAGCGAGTATATATAAAAAAAAAAAAAAAAAAGGAGATAGAGTTTCGAAATCCTGTGTGAGATGTGTGGCACAAACCTTCGTGAAGGTTTTAAGATCTGAAGCATGCGTGTCACATTTTAGTCAAATTGATATTGCTGCCATCAGCCACTTATTTACTTTGCATCTTTCACTGATCTTGAAAGGACCACAGACATTACGGCTGAATATGGCAACCTCACAGAGGAATGAAAGAATGGGAAATGCATCAGCTCTAATGATGCTCTTGTGTGTCACATGCAGGGAATGACGGCACGGCGGACAGAGCGGATGTGGTCCGCGACACACCACTGCTTTCCCACTATGTCATCCAATATCATGAGCACTTCCGGCATACGATAGGCAGCCAGAGAGACGCAAGACTCGCTGTCCACGTTGCAGTGTGAGTGAGGGTGGTTTATTGACAAAGGAGAGGTGTCGTTCTACTTTTAGACACCAAGACAGAATGGATGGTGTATGTGAATTTCAAGTCTCCCATGAATCATTTGGTTTTTCTCATAACAGTGCAGAAGAGAGCGGGAAAGAACATGACACTTCCTCACTTCAAGCCCCTGATCCAGACAAACATGTTTATGCCCTGGGCAGTTTCATTTCAGAATTCAATAAAGGCTGCTTTAGAAGTGGGTGATTTCAATGGGAGATCCAGTTAGATGTACCGTCTATACATATCCTCGGATGTCGTGACTTTATAAGATACAGTATTTCATTCTTTTGTAAGCGTTGCCAGGGGTGATCGCTACCTTTTGGTGAAAGTCCTCCTCTTCCTCTTGTGTGCTTAAATACTCGATCAAAGTTCAACATTAATTCCACTTGATCTGCCAACAAATCAAGTGTCTCTTTAAAGATAGATGAAGATATGTTGTAATTAAATCGATCCCTCAAGAGACAGAAACTGTTATAAGATCTGATTAAAGAAATCAAGAAATCCAGCTTATGTGGGGACGAGATATCAAACGATTCATACCCGCAGAAGGGGAGGGGAAGTTGTGTGTGATTTGTAAGCAGGGACACAGCTCAGCTTTGAACCTAAAGCAAACCAGCATCATGAAATATTCCCCCCAAACTCTTAGCTCTACTTGAGAAAAATGAATTCAAATCCAACTGATCGCACTTCCTTCTATATTTGTCATCGCTACAAATAACGTGTACTGTATGTCATCCGGAACTTCTTGTATTTTGTTTTTGTACTTTCTGACTTTACGACAGCACAACAATAACGCCGAGAGTCGTGCTCCTTTTGATCTCTCAGATAGGGGAAATAACAAGACGCTGTGGTTATTTCCCATGATGCCAGCGCGCCGCTGTTCACCTCGGTGGATTCACCTTTATTGCACAATCGCTGCGAAATCATAAATAATGACTAATGCAGAGTCATTGGATCATCCACGGCGCTCTGGCAACATTTACAGCAGAACTGTTAAAAATTTGATCACTGGCTGATAACACTCCACATACATGCACATGAGATGATCAAAAGTACTCTCCTGTTTTATTTTACTGATTATAATGGCGCCCAGCTCAGACAAAACACTGACAACGAAACCATTTAAGAACACAGCAGGGAACTGGAGCTTTGTTTTTATCACTAATTCACGATCATTATGGGCTGCATTTCCAAGTTGCTTGTTGTATAAGCATAAAGTAGCCTGTGCTCTTCTTTTATAATACAAATCATAATAATACATGAAAGATTACCTTGACTTTTGTGAATGAGACTTGTTTGGTTTAACCTTTAATCAAATGTCTCATCGTGAGAAATGGCCGTCCGCAGTTCTACAATCAGAGAGGGTAATAAAAACAAGAATGGAGGATAATCACCGCTCTGCAGCGCCACAGAGATTATTAGCCTGTTTTAGGTCAGTGTTTGTTGGCAGCTGAGATCAGAATCCCGCTGCCCCGAATCAATCAGCAGACAGAGGAAGTCAGGGACTGGTGACTGGTGAGGTAACTCTGGCCGAATAACAACCACCTCTGACTGCCAACCTGAAAATATGATGTAAATCGCTCAGTGTCGGCCGGCACGTTAGTCCTATTAACTTAATGAGTCGGTGTGTTTCTGTCAGCTTCTTTGGACTTTTTAATCTGTCCCCTCACTATTAAATATCTATCAATGCAAATCTAAGTTACAGCTTAAAGATTTGCATTATCCTAAACATTTATGGTGCTTTTCATTTAGTTAGTTCGTTTTAACTTCCAACCAGAACTAAACCAGAGAAATTATAGAGAGACAGACCACTTGACACATTTTGCATTGAAAAGTCCCTAACGACAGAGAGGGCGGTTGTATAACATGCATCCAATTCCACCAAAAGCCGAAATATGAAAGATGTCAGTCAATCGTGCACAGCTACGATTCACGACAGTTTCAACCGCTTTGGTGCTGCTGCAGATGGACTTCTAATGAGCATGGAGGAGGAAGAGATCACGGTAATGCGCGGGATTAACAAGCCAGGTGAGGTTATTCAGAGATTAGATATTTAAGCCATATTTGTTCAACAGCTCAGGTGGGATTAGTTGGCGGCAGGGCTGTTTAATTAGTCAAACTCTGCACATGCGCAGTACAAGTATTACGTTTTTAAACCTCATTTTGGGTCAACAAATGTCAACAAACTTCACTACATGCACGTTCCGTGATGTCATCAGCAGTGGTGGTTGTTTAATACTGATGATGATAATAACAGCTCCCATGATCGCGTGTATTTGTGTCTTTTTTTTTTTTTTGTTTTGATTGAGAAAAAAACCCCATCATGGCAGAAATTACATACTTTGTGCTTAAAGGAACTTGAGTACTTGTTTGTTATTAATCAGTCTGTTAACAGTCTGTATGAATATCAGGCTCACTGCCAAATAGCAATGATAACAAGAGAAGTGATGAGAATCTAACCTGGAGACACGGTTGACGCAGAAGAGGAAGGCTCCCAGGGGCAGGATGGATATCAGGAACCAGGGGAAGACGATGCCCACCATCACCAAGCAAAACAGCACCAGGGTGAGGTTCTGTAGCAGCATTTCAGCTTGCATGGTGAGACGTACGTCAACTTTGGAGAGGAAAAATATTATGTATCAGACACACTGCGTGAGTTTGGATCTGTCTCCGCATGTGAACTATATTTTTGTGCCCCCCTAAGTGGTTCTTAGCTTTTATACCCTCAAAAGAGAAAATGAGACACAGTGGAGTCTACAGAATATTATGCTTAGAAACAAAATCAACCAACCAAAAAAGCCCCGGCAACCCACAAATCAACATGTCAAACAGAGACACCAGTGAAGTGGATAACAGAAAGCCACTCCCTCAGGCCAAAAAACCCACACTGTGTCTCGGCACTACACCTTGTCAACTGTGGTGACTTCACTGACTGAGAGCTCTCTTAAGGGAAAGGTTCCCAGTCAAGACAAATCAAGCCTCACCCTCATCCATGTCTCTGGAGAAGCGGGTCAGGATACGACCCAGGGGTGTTGTATCAAAAAAGCGCATGGGGCTGAGGAGGAGCCGGCGGAACAGCTTGTCGTGCAGCACGGAGGCAGCCTTCACCGTGCACTGTCAACACAAACAACAACAGCCGTGTCTGAACAGGAGACCTGACACATGTAAACAAACCACTTTAAGAAGCATACGGAAAGAATCATGGCTCGGATAAACAGACAGTCTGTCGATGTGCTCGAACGTTGTGAAGCACACAATGGATAAATGCGGTGGGAGTCAAGAAGCAAATGCTACCTCACCATATGCTAAGCATGTGCACAGTGATGGGTTCTTATTTTTTTTTTTCTCCCCCTTGCACAAGGCAAGCTGTCAAATCTTCATTTATAATGAGTTTCTGGGAGGCTGACATAAAGGTCATGACCTAATGAGCAAGAGACATTTCACCAATTGGACAGAAATTACATGTGGCAGCAGAGAACAAATTAATTCTATTAATGGAATATTCAACAGTCCCAGAGATCTCATCACAGCTAGGGGTAAAAAAAGATTAGCCGGCTTTGAAAAATTAGCAATTTCAAGTGGCACACATTATCGTGGGGACCTAACCTCTGCAATGCAGTGTCAGGATGGGTTAGCTTGAAAAAGAGGATGCGCACCCGAAGGGGCACTGACATGCACGCTCACACATCCTTCCTTTTCTCTCTCTGCCGCTTTGTCTCTCTGGCAGTCGCAAACACGCACACACACACACGCACACACACACACACACACACACACTCAGTCTTTGTAAAGCTGTGACATGGCGGTGGAGGGATAAATGGATTTGGCCCGCGGGCATTTTCAATTACGGCACCGAAACCATGAGAGCATGAAAAAATTGACAATAAAGACAATTAGGCAGGATCACTACTTAACTGCCCACCACTTAATTATCAGCATCTAATACTTTTTTCAGAGGCTCGACTTGGACTTGGAAGTCACCTCACATGTTTCACGTATGTGGATTGTCATATCCAGAGGGTCGCCCATGGATCACTGCTCACTTCTGTTTTTACAGTTTTCTTTTACCTATACTTCTGTAAAATCAAAATCTTTAAACCTTCTGGTAGGTTTTTGCTCATTATCTTGTGTGGCCTGTCTTCTTCCAGGTCACCAGAGTGGAGAGGACATCATGTAGCTCGGGCACCACTTTGCCTCGTCCTCTTGAACCCACACATATCTTATATAATCTACTCTGCGGTTTTGCTATTCTGTTCTTTACACAACACATCTATTGCACGTCTGTCTATCCTACAATCCTAGGAGAGCGATTTCTCCACTGTAGCTCTTCATAAGGTTTCTTTTATTTCTCCCCTAGCTAGAAGGTTTTTTTTTTCAGGGGAGTTTTGTCCTGACTTGCATTGATGGTCTAAGGACAGATTGATTAAAAGTCCCATGAAGGCAATGCTATTGTGATTTGGGGCTTTATGAATTAAACTGACTTAACTTAACTAGCTTTACCCAGTATGTGAACAAAAACTGAGATTGGCATCGTGGTGCTGACTACCCTGTCATTCAAACTCCTTGTGACGCTGCGTTTTCAATAATTATGAAAACAAAAGTAATCCATTGCCATATTCTTTGAATAGGTTACATACCTTGGCCTATAATATCATTATTATATGGGTACTAATAACTAATCTCTTTATAAAGACTAATTACTGCAGGTAAGACTGCAGTATTTTTGGAGGGGGGAGGCAGGGGTGTGACTCGACGTAAGACTCGACTTGAATCACATGTCTGCTCATCAGTGAGGAACAAAGCATGTGACAGAAACAACAGAGTTTCCTAGATGTGTCAGGTCTGTTCCTGCAACCTAGATTATGTTTTCTTTGTTTCACTTTTTGTTGCTCTTCTTCCCGTTTTATTTTTTGTTTGTTTGTCTGCATTCAAGCCTTTGTTCCTGGTGCTCAGTTCTTAGATCCTCGCTTGTGTTTTTTGACCTTGCCTTTTGCCGAGCCCTTTTTTGGATGGCTGCCTGTTTGACTGCCTTTCTGTGTACTGAGCAATTTTCTTGAAGTAAAGGCTTTCAACTGTCTCCTGAGTCTTGCACATGAGTGCCGCATTCCTGTGTTTAGTTCTGATAATCTTATCTCTTTATAAAGACCGGATACTGCAGTATCTGTGGAGGGGGGGAGGCGGGGGTGTGACTTGACACAGGACTTGCCTCGCCTTAACTAAGGACTCAACTTAACTTGACACACTGTGGACATTTTATGGACAAAGCATACGAGAGAAAGACGGGAGTTTCCGGGGTGGGGGAAGCTTACCTTCACAAACACAAGCCCTCTCATAGTCTTCAGCAGTAAAGCAGCTCCCATGGATACGACGTAAATAGTTGAATAATACCGAATGTGAGGGTTCAGTCTCATGCTGTTGCCCGCTGTCGTCTCATTGACCAAGATTAATGATGTGTTCTGAGTGCAGATGGAGCAACAAATTACAAAGAGTGAGGAAAAAAACATTGATTCTATCCCCATGTTTGAATTTTGCATCTAATGAAATAGAGGGAAGCACACAAAAAAGTACATGAAAATGAGTCACTTCATTGATATTTACTATATGGAACACATTTCTCAATAGCTGCCGCCGCCTGCTTTGTGGCACATCTGTTTCTTCACTGCTCGTGCCCTGTTTTTTAATTAAGTTTCCACCAGTGCTGTTACTTTTTTAATCATGCACGTTCAGATTAATTCTCAGTCGGCTCCCACTGCTCACTACAGACAAGTAGTTATATTTCTTTTGGGATATACGTTCTATATAAGTGCTGTCTATTACAGTAGAGCAGCGTCGTCTCCAAACTCACCCCGCTGCCCTGAGTGATCCAGTAGCTCAGCCACCAGTTGCTGAAGGCTATGCTGCCTGTGGTGGAGATGAAGAGGAAGGCGTTGATGAGGAAGACTATTGGACCTCCTGCTGCTTTGACGTAGGCACCATACACAGACCAGGCGACTGCACCAGAGCCCTTCTCCTCAGCTTTCATCAGTTGTTCTACATAAAGAAAGGCATCAAGAATGAAGATACAGATGAACCACTGTCAAGGAAAACAAGCATTTCAGCTTTCGTTCTCCATGTGGTGCATGATAAGTGGCAGGGACTCTCACCTCCTTTCTTGTTTTCCACCTTTGGTCTGACCTTGGCAACATCAACAGTGCTGTCAGCCTTTTCAGTGTCTGTCCTCTGCTGTTTGTTTTTTAAATTCTCTTTCACCAGATTCTGGGAGACACAAAAGTAGGAGGATGGAAATTGAGATTAGAAACATGGCAACACTACAGACCACTGCAGCTACGACAATACGCTGCAGGTCATTTAGATTCAGATACTATTGACAGGGTTTTTAGCAGCTCGCTAGTAAATCAATGCACACATAAATAATGAAAATCCATGTATGCAACTATTGGTCCTGCCTCTTTATGCTCATGAATTATTCAGCTTGTAATGTTTAATGCTGTTGAGCAGCGGGGGGCAGAGATGCCTTATTCAAAAGAGCTTGCCTGGTGCCTCCTGCACCCTCTTACCTCCTGTTGCATGCTGTTGAACAGGGTGGCGTAGTCACGCTCTTTAGCCAGTAGCTGCTCATGAGTGCCGCACTCTGAAATCTGCCCATCCTTCATCAGAATAACATGGTCACACTCAGACAGGTACTAAAAAAGAAAAAAAAAAAGAAAACAATGTCAAAATCAGGGATTAAATTTGGAGCTTTAAACTTAAAGATCCCATACTGTATAATGTGCATCCTCAGGCCTGTGATAACTGACCAATCAGAGCAGACTGGGATTTCTGTGATGAATAGATGTGCTGCAGCAATGGACAGTACTGGATAAATAATGTGTTTTTTTTATTTTTTATTTTTTTACCAGATAAAGTAAATATACAGTCTACAGTCTAAATGGGCTTCTGTTGTTTGTTTTTGTTATTGAAAATTCTTATAGGATATATATTGTGTAAAAGAAGCATATTGGAAAAGTCAAGATGAATGGTTAAACTGCATTTGCTTTTGTAACTTCAGTACTATTTCTTTGTATTTGTTGAAATGTTTTCAACTATCCTCTGTATTACAAATTGAAATAATGGGTTTTTTGAACATTGCAGCATGTAATAATTTTCTGGTAGACACCTAGTAGGCATAAACCTTAACAAATTAGCATAATACAAGACCTTTTTCCTTCCAGGTCTTTAAAGAAACAAACAGTTGAGAGGGACAAAAATGCATGGAATATTTTCACAATGCTGAAACTACTAAAATATACATAAACAAAATGACACATTCTGAAGGAACTGGTGTTATCAGGGTTTCACAGTCAGCTCCTCACCTGCAGCTGGTGGGTGACAAAGAGCACAGTCTTTCCTTTGCCAAAACCCCTGATAGCTTTACGGAAGACATAGGAACCCACACAAGCGTCCACAGCGCTGAGAGGGTCATCCAGGAGAAGTATGGGCCGTTCACTGTAGAGGGCACGAGCCAGGCTCACTCTCTGACGCTGCCCTCCACTCAGGTTGGCACCCCTCTCTCCAATCTAAGAAGTAAAAAAAAAAAAAAGCTCTGTTAAACTCTCTTCTAGTTGTGGAGAGATAGGAATATCTCCACTAAAACTGCACCATGCGTAAAGAAAGACTTATTAAACATTCTTATTACTGAGGAGCACATTTCTACTGTACCTCAGTCATGTCTCCATAAGGGAGCTCTGCAAGATCTGGGAGGAGACAGCAGGCTTCTAGGATGGCATTATATCTGATGAGGGTATGATGAGAAAATATGTTAATTAGAGGTCAAGTTGATTGCTTTTGTTTGCCATCATTATACAGTAGTTGAGCTTACTTGTCAGGGTCGTACTGGTTCCCAAACAAGATGTTCTCCTTTAGAGAGTCGTTGAGGATCCAGGCTTGTTGTGACACATATGCAAATCCACCACTTGCAGCTACATTTCCCTCTAACAGGGTCATCTGTGTGAGGAGGAGAAGGGTTGAAAGATGAGAAAACACTTGAAATGTTGCTTTTTTTATCCTTCACGGCACTGTGTGTGAATAAAATGTTCCGAAAGTCTAAAGCTATTCTTGTTGCTGCTATTCATGTCCGTGCTGTCTGAAGAGGAATCTCGAGTTGAACAACCAGTTGAATCTCACCTGTCCAAGTAAAGCAGACAGAAGAGAGCTTTTTCCACTGCCGACACCTCCACAGATTCCAACCAATGAACCCTGGAGAGGGAAAAAAATACAGTGGCATTGTCGGAATAAATAATTAAGCTGAAAAACGTTTGTCCTTCTCCCTACATTGGACAGATTTCTGTGTATGTGTTTGTTACCTTCTTAACGCGCAGGTCAATGCGGTGCAGGGTCTTGTGCAGCGGAGGTCGCATACTTTGCGTCGAGGAGATGGTGCTTTGTGGACTCTCCAGCTCCATATTCGTGAGGAGGCTTTGTGCATTGGGAGCTTCCTTGCTCACTTTGCTGTCCTCTGTGGAAATGTACAGGCTGAGCTTCTCCCTGCGGAAGACGCGTTTCATCCCTCCTTGCTTCTTGGGAGGCGGGTTAGGCTTCGTAGCCGGAGAGCGCGCCTTTTCCCACGCCAGTGTGGCATCCTGAAATTCTACCGCATTGCCAGGATCCTCCATTTTGACCAAAACAGCTTCTCTGTCATCCATCATAAAGAGCCTCTGTGGAGAGAGACAGTGGGTTACTTTATGCAACTATTAACTTTGATCACACATTGTAGAGAAATTGTTTAGGTTCATGACTAAAACATGTATGGAAAAAGATCTTTCCTCACATTACAGCAGCAGAGTGTTTAAACTAGGTATGTCCCTAACTTCCTTCCCTGATGTTTAAGTTGATGCTTTAAAATGCCTATCATGCTTTATAATTTTAATTTTTTTTTTTCTAATTTAAATCTCCACCAAAAGAAGCTCGTCTCTCCCAGAGAAACACTGTTAGTGCAGAAGTTAACTGATATTGTTAACGTGTAAGTACACACCGATGCTAACTTTAAAAAAAGAAACATCTGACAAGGAAGAAATGACATTTTTATTGCAAATTATGTCAATATGAAAGTCAGATGCATGCATTAATAAAATAATGATTATATATCCAACTGTATCTCTGTATCTGTAATGGTGACCATATCTAGCCATTTTTAATGGAATAGATGACAAATGTTCTGACTTGAGTTTGAGCTGTGTCATAAGATACAGGCAGCTGTGCCAATATATCACTCAGTCTATTGCTTAAGGTACAGTCTGACCTGTCCTTGAGTATGTCTTTGTCAATCCTGCGTTAGAGGGAAACACACGATGCCTCAGGCCTTTTGGTGTGTCCTTGGCAGAAGCGCTTGCTTACTTAACCCTAGCTGGCTCAGTGAAACCATCTCTCACTAACATACGACTTTTACCACATGTACAGTATGTTGAAAATATCAGTATGCGGTGTGACCAGCTGGTGCACTTTCTGATCGACAATCTCATGTCTACTTTACCCTGTTGACCCTCATGAGGTGTGATGTGATATATAATAAGTTACTGAATGCTTGACATCCATACCAGCCAACTCTGCGTCTCGGGTGGTTGACAGACTTGTTTTTATCTCTCACCTGAAATCTTTGGACGGCGACTGCACCCTCCGACAGTGACCTCACAGCTGATGGTGTGACTTTGAGGGCAAAGGTCATGGAGTTGAAAACGGCAACCACGGTGAAAGCCTGAGACGGGATGTGTTGAGAGCGAGACAGTTATTGGCTACACGTGACTTTAAAATTGATCGAGACTTGATACTTGTAGAAGCATAAGTATCACATTTAAATTGTTTCAAAAACAGTTTCCTTGTTGTACGTCGAAATACCTGGGCCGCAGTGAGGTCATAGCCCAAAGCCATATGAAGGGTGAAAGTGCACACGCTTGCTATCACCAGGACAATGGGACCCACACCCACTGTGAGACTCTGGATGACCCCAGCTCTCTCCAGTATCCCTCTCTCTTTCGATCGCACCTCTGTTGAGCAGACAAGAGACACACAGAGAGAGAGAGAGAGAGAGAGAGAGAGAGAGAGAGAGATGATAAAAAGGCAAAGACGGGGTTGAAAGAGAGAGAAAATAAAGTACGGGTTGAGTGACTACCAAAGGGTTCTCCAGTGAACATTCAGTCAACAACACCATAAGAGTCCCTAACCAACACAGAGCAACTGCACAGAAATAGATACAAGAGGGAGGACAAGGGCCCCACATCCATATATGGCATGAAAGGGACTTCAAAACCTGCTGAACCTTGATAACTGTCCAAGTGTAAAGCCCAAATCCTGCCCCCCTTCCTTCCTCAATGTTTGTATCTCCCAAATGCACATGCTAGCTGCTTTGTTCCCCCAGTTCATTGGGTGCAAACCCTGGAACAAAAAGCTTGTGCATCTTTAATTCAGCCCCAGCAGCACTGTGAGAAATAAAAGAACTCCCTCCTCCTGGTACATGATATTCTCCATGGGATTCGCTCTGGATATTATGTGTGTTTCTGCGTGGATTACAAAAGCAAAAGTCACACGCTGCGGGCAAAAACACTGTGATCATCTATTCAACAACAATAGTAATTGAAGGGAATGGCATTGTAACCCTTCAGACTCATTGGCTATTAAGTCGAATGCCGATTAATTATGATTATGATAGGTAATCAAGGGACAGCAATAAAAACGAGCCCCACCTGGCTAATTTGGAGCATGATTAAAGGGGGGGGAATGATCCTTATCCACAACCTACAGCAAGGTCCTCATGAGAAAAGGCCATCGCTAATTCATGGATAAGTAGAGCAGCCTTGACAGTCACTCAAGGTATCATAAGGCCCCAAACACATTGCCAATTAACCTTGAAGCCAAGGGATTCAAAGTGGCCTTGATTATAGAGGAGGGCACAGGGAACCACATAAATGGCGCAGGCTAATGAAAATGGATTTAGGGGCAAGGTTATCTTGCCAGTTCACTAAGAGGATAAGTCTAATTCCAGGCGATAAACTGACCAATTAGACACTCATTTGCAACACGGTGACAGTTATTCAAATGAGGTGACCCTTTATTCTGAGTGAGGAATAAAAAGTTTAAATTAAAAAAAAAAGGCGACCAAGTTTGCATCTCAAGAAAACTGATAACAAACATGACATGAGCGGTTTATCATGATGCCACTCACTGTCAATATTTTGTTCAAAGGCATCTTCCCAACAATACATCTTGATGAACTTTATGCAGCCCAAGATCTCGTTCATCAGCCTCACGCGCTGGTCAGTCACGGCCACACACTTTTTGCGGAAGTACGCCGTCAGTCTCGATGCGAGCATCTGCAGAGACAGGAACAAAGGAAGTGATGACAGGAGAAATAAGTGGCAGGGGAGGAAATGAAAGCAGACACAATCACATTAGCTGTGCTGCAGGGCTGTCCGGGGGACTGGAGTGATAAATGCCTCTCACATCAATACAAGGGTCTCTGGCTGTCAGGCTCCAGCTTAGACTGAGTATAATTTGAAAATAACAGCTCCGAAGTTGACAGGAGATTGATAGCCGAAGAGTTATGATGCTTTTAAAAGTGCCTTCAACTGCCTGAATTAACGAAAAGATTCCAAAGTGATGAGTGCTCATGTTGTCTGCTAAACTGATTTCAAAGTTATAGCTCAGAAAATAACGAGTCAACAATAAAACAATGGTCCGTAACTTTTGCTGGGACTTTTAGAAGTTGCTGTTATTGAATTGCTTGTCATTGGAGCAATGAGTGTTATCATTACGTGCTGTCTATTTTATAAAAGTCTGCAATAAAACTGTCTATCTTTATGTGTCTGTTGTGATCATTATCTATTTTTTGTGTTCCAGTAATAAATGCATACAGTATTTTGTCAAATTCTTTATAAAAGCAGTGTTGCACTAATGTCAAAACTTCTGAACGAGATTCTTATCCTCCTGTCTCACTCTTACAGATGTTCTAGCTGAAGCCTTACCATGGTAGGGTAGAAGAGGATGAAAACAGCTGACCCAATCAGAGCTGTGGGGCCCAGGAAGTATGCAGAGTAGGACAGACCCAGCAGTCCCACGAGGGGCCCCCCGGCCAGCAGGCAGCCCACTGACACCGCTTCATACAGCCGCTGGCCGTCACTGGAGCAGATGTTGATCAGCTTAGACAGAGAGATGGTGATTTACATTAACAATGACATGAAAAAAAGTACAATAAACGAAACCTTTTCAAACAAGACACACTGAAACCTCGCCACTAAGTCAGTTTTACAAATATAGTTGTCATTATTCCCACATTACTTGTTGGACAATGATTCCTCTTAAGCTGTGTAATGACTAATCTTAGACAGCCTCCCCTCCCTCAGGCTATGGGATTTGTGGAGATCCAAGCAGGAATGGTGTAAGAGCAGGAATGAAATCCATCTCAATCTTCTGTATGTGATACCCCGCAGCGAGGGATGATTTAGTTAATTTAGAGATGAGTCCCCTCAGGGGTTTTATCACCTACCTCGCCTGGGCCGATGTCTTTAGTGCTGCGTAGGCGGAGGATCTTGTTGAAGGCAAAAGTAAGAGCTGCCCCACGGAGGCGTGCTGCAGTACGGTAGTTGACGGCCCACATGAGCGTCAAAGACCAGGAGCGCATCAGCTCCATGAGGAAGATCCCGGCTGCCAGAGACAGGCCGTACGGCACATAGATCTGTGAGCTCTGGGAATACTCCAGCAGAGCTCGAACCAGGAGAGCCTGGGAACAAAAAGGGAGAAAGTGAGCAGAGAGGAAAAGAAGGATGGAGGAAACAGAGCAGAAAAAGTAAGAGAAAAGAGCAGAAAGAAACAGGAACATAGAGGAGATAAAGTGGGACAGGAGAAGGAGGAGGAGAAAAATAATGAAATGAAAGAGAAGCTATGGTTTAGGAGATGCTGTAGTCAAGTCAGTTTTATTTATATAGCTAACAATAACATATCACAATGTCTCAGGGGGTTTTTGTTGCAGGGAAATAAAATACATTGATAGATAGAGATGAGCAGGGCGGAGACATTATGAAAAGGTGAAAAAATAGGATGCGCAGAAGAAGATGAAACATTCTGAATATTTAATATCAATAGGTTAGATGGTTGGGTTTCTCAGACAAGGCCGTCAGTTTAAAAGCATGATGGAGATGACGTGACGACCACGACGTGACAAGACAAATATCTAAAATAAGTCTGGAAATGATAATCTACAAAGACAATACACACAGCACGCCTTTGTTAAAGTGTACTGAACGAATCAGTCAAGAATGTGCAACACATGCGTCATTGTGTAAGAACTAAATCCACTTAATGCTATTAGTTTCGGATAGTAGTGTACACATAACATCACATAACACACATAACAGTGAAACAAGCAGCTTGGCGCACGAGGAACAATGGGACCTGCTCAGTGATATCTCCAAACCTAATTGCCTTTTAGTTTAAGGTGATTATTTGAAATTTCTGATAAGCAATGTTTTTGGAGAGAAATCCATGTGGCGGATACAATAAAAGCATATTTGTGGTCCAAAGTATAACTGGGTACAACTATCACTATCTAAGGCTTTGTAATCTCCCAGTATGGTTTCATTTCAATTTACCAGACCAGCGTGAAACGGGATAAAGCGATTTTCACCCAGACTTGGGACTCCAAGCCAGCGACCATGCTGAAAGGCATATTAGCCGAATCGGCAGATTATAAAAAGGGAGAGGAGGATTTGGACTGTACTCACGGGCCCAACAAAGCCTGCCACCATTGTGATGAGGAGGGAGAAGATGGCCACCAGCATGCGGGTCTGGCAGAACCTCCAGAAGACTTTTGACAGGGACGCGCCCTCTCGCCCTCGTCTTTTCAGCTCATCGTGCCACAAAGATTCAAGCCTGGAACAAGAAACCGGGGGCAAAATGATGACAAGCTCTATGAATTCACATCTCAAACAAACTTTATCATATTCTTAGTGAACTTAATTTACTGAATCAACAATTAGTCAAAAATAGTACAGTCCAGTAGTACCAACCAAAATGGCGCACAGTGGAGCATATACCACCGCCGAGGCTCAACATTCCCCTTTTTGAACTCACTCATAGACACGAGCCACATAAATACACCTCATCTTTTAATCAACACCCATGCATTATTCCCTGTGAAGCTGATGGAAATGTAGATATTGGCCTTTCGAGCAAAGAAATTGAGAAAAAAAGTATTCTGGGTGAAGACCCATCCTTCATCCTGGTAGGTTTTATGTGATAAAGCAGCCAAACCAACTAATCAAAAAACAAACAAACAAACACAGGTATAAACATAACCTCCTTAGCAGTGATGATTAACCTCATGTAAAAGTTGGCATTTTCATAAGTAAAAAAAAACAACTTCTTAATTCTTAAATTTAGCTGATTAAAATCAGTCGAGTAGCAATTCAAATTAATCAGACTGGCTGAAAGCACGATATAAACGGCCAGTCAGTTGAAAATCATAACAGAAAAGTGAAGGCTGAAAATAATGTAAAGGTGACCTACAATATATGATTGTGAATGATGTATCACATAATTAGACTGAGAAGGGTATGACCAAACATGTTAAAGACGTGCTAATGTACTTTCATTGCAGTAAAATGCCCCTTGAACGGTGTAGAAATATCTTGTTGGCCAATGCATCACTGCTAATGACGCCATAAAGCAGCAGCAGAGCAGCTGCAGAAAGTAATTTACGCCCTAATGACTTTATTAAAAACGTATCAGAGATAGACAGAACATTAAACCAACTACACTCTCACACAGACTGATAATTACTACTTGAAATCAAATGGTATTCAAATCGAAGAAATACCAATGAATTGCAGGCCAATAAATGCACAGAACAGAGAAATGGAAATGAGATTTCTCTGTGAGTAATATATCATGTGTCACTAGATCAAGCAAAGAACAGTGAACAATGTACTGACAAAGTACTGGAAAGAATATTTCATGATGGTAAATACTAATAAACTATAAATCCAAAATCACGCACATTTGTATTTTTCATTATTGTAATTAACAATCACAGATCTGCAAGTGTGTAACTGGTCACACACACAAATGGAAATGGGAACACAAGGGCAACAGTGTGGGATCCAAAGGAGGAGTGATTTGCTTTTAAACACGGCTGAAATGTTCCTAACAGCCATCGTCTCAGTTTGCCAGATGGCAAGCGAAGCTGATGTTTCGTGAGAGTGTTGGCCAGGACATCGCATTCAAGGTTCGCACCTCACTGAGCACCAACAAGTGTCAACTCTCCCAGGGTGCTTTTCCCATCCCCCCCATCCCCCCTCTCCTCCTCCCGCCATCATCTCTGCTTTGCATCGTGGTTGCGTAACTGTTCCTGCTATGTAAACACAAAATAAAGACCGCCGTCTCGCGCGACTCTGCAGTGCACATGCACACTATCGCCCACCCGTGCCAGTCTGATAGCCGCTCGTCTATGCACTCTTTACAGCACTTAACGTCCTGGCCCTGAGCCAAAGCCTTTTAACGGAACAGGTCATTTACAACCCACACAGCTGTCACCAGATACAAGAGAGAACTTCCTCAAAGAGTCTCGCTCATGGTTATTGCCAAGTCATGGCGCCGTGGCTCGACAGCACGTGAGTTCAGGAAAATGCATCAACTTCCCCATCAGCAAGTCGTAAAAAATCTGAATGCACTTTAATGACCTTTAAGTAATTCTTTACTGTCCATTCATAGAATTAGTGCATCAGTACAAGGCGGTTCTCAAGCTGTTGTCTGGCAGGTAAACAGTGACTATAAGCTCATGGTCTGCCCCACGCTGAGTCAAGTCAATGACAGCTAATGAATGCGACAGGGAGACACAGTGCATCGCAGGTAGAGGAGTTAATGACATAACCATCCAAGTCAGGCACTAACTCTCACTCTAATCTCTAATCCCTGCTATTCTTAGCAGCCTCCCATCCAGGCACAGTGTCCCTGTGAAGGTAAAAGAAGACTGGATGTTCATGAATGAAGTCTCACCGCACAGTCTGACCTCAGAGAGCACATGTTGTTTACATGGCAGGGAATTATATATCGTGAGACCGAACCACCCCGACTTCAACTGTAACATTTCAAGAAACACAGTAAAACATGAAGGTCTGACCTATCTGATGTTTCTGATGTGCTCATCTTATGTACTGTGTTGCTTTGGTAGCATTTTTTTATATCTACCCAAGAGCGACATCTCCAGAGGTGTGAAGTAACAAACACTTACTTGCTACACCCGCATTTACTGAACATATATCTGTACCTCCTACTCCTTACATTTTCAGGACAGGCTGTCACTTTAGTCTTAATGCATCTGAGGGGAATTATCGATTATCTTTATTTTGCGTCACTGCATGCTGCGTTCCCAAGAGCGACTGAGATGAAACGACATGAAAGACTTGAATGAAAACAAAAGGCATGTTAGTGTCTCGTATCTGCAGAGAGCACGCAGCCATCTGCCTGGATTTTTTCTTATTTACTCATTTCTTTTGCCGCGCTAAGAACATGTTACCAACCCCAAATTTTTAGTATTTGACACAGTAGGAATGAGACTCAACAGTCAGCTATCTTTCTCATGCATTTATGAACGACTGCTACTGATTCTACCTTTAAATGTAATAATCTTTCAGTTATATTATTATGACGTAAGGGTTCTGTTAGCTTTGCACAGAAAGAAAGAGGGACACTTTTATGTTTACACACTGAGTACATTACAGTGATTCCTTGTTCTACAGTGAGATATAAAAACATCAATATGGATTTTAGCTGACTGAGATGAATAGTCTTTGAATCAACATGATGAAAAGAGCTAATTAGATTGAATGTAAGCTGGAGCGTGATGCAGGGGGTTTCTACTTGGAAGTTATTGTAAACAAACAGTGCGATTGTTTTTAAACTGAGAATGCAACTGTGGCCCGTTTTCCCTCTCGCTGTCTGCCGCTTGTTTGATGAAGTTTATCCCCACATGCATCTTGCTCACATGTAGGGCAGCGAAAGAAAAGAAGAAGTTTCTCAATATCTGTTCAAAAGGGAAAAACAGCCCCAGTGTGATAGAGATCAGTTTACCTGAGTGAAGCTCCACTGGGTCCTTCAAAGAAAAAACATGACTCTTTCACCTTAATGGATCATTCTTAGTCTCATAATGATTGTCAAACATGATGAAACATGAAAATCTTTTAAGTTTGTTTTAACCACAGACCTTATTTCTGGCATCTAACCGAACACCCATTTAAAAAAAGCACTAACTTTTGAGACGAGGGAATCGGAGAGCAAAGATGCTACCTTATTTCTGAATTTAGGACTTATTCCTGCAGCAGTCTGTTAGAGATTTATTCCATTGTAAAAGCAGTAAATACAACACATGGGCTTCACAACTGTGCCTAAAGGAGACTGTTTTTCTTTCCTGCAGGTTTCATATAGGTTCTTGTGCATGTAATAGATCTTGGAAGATAAAAAAAGGTCCCTGAGAGAAGAGACACTCTGCTATGTCAGAAAGCCACATGTGGTTGAGCCGCTAGCCGAGCTACAAGTACCTGTACAGTGAATCTCTCAAAGGGCCATAAATGTGCTTCTTGTGTCTGTCAAAGCTCCACCACACTCCATGTCCTGCAAGCGGAGAGTCTGACAGTAGCTTCTCATGCTGGTTAGCTCTACGTCATTGTCGATGTTACATTGTGCAGTGGTCAGTCAGCGTCACCTGTGTCCCCTGACCCTCGGCATCACACGCTTGAGGGTGTACTTACCCTTTAAAGAGGATGAGGCGACAGTGTATTTGCCAACTCACAACTCACAAATTACTCCTATGTGGTTTAACCTCACCTTTGGTCAAACCCTTTTCATGTCATGCCCAGCTGCAGTTTTCTAGGAAAACTGTGTTTCAGCATCTAATAGAGTTTTCTGAACACTGCAGGTCACTTTCATCAGCTGAAGCCACAGTTACCTCACCTTTGGCAGTTGATTTCAGAGGCTTCGTGGCAAGACAGTCCCCACACGTCATCTATAGACAAGCTGGACGCCTTGTAGGCCTTCAGCGCCAGTGGGGAGAGCCAGTGCAGAGTCATAAATGAGAAGAAGCCAGCGTTATCGACTGGGTGCTGATGTCTGGAATAGAGAGTAAGATGCGAAAATGGGTGAGATGTCGAAAAGTGCAGGCGTACACAGAGGTGCAATGTTGGGGGAGGTAGGCCCCCATAGAAAGCGGCGCCTTTGCTCGCAAGAGTTGACGAAAGGTGAATCATGCCCGCAGTGTTTGAACAGTAATTTGCACGCTCCTCACAGAAATCTGAGAGAGCAGCGAAAAAAGAAAAAGTTCAGGGGTAGTTTATCAGTCGGCATATGTTCAAACACAGCGCTGTCTGTCGCTGGGGGATAAGTTCCCTCCCCTTATCATGGCCTCCTGCTACTGCCTAACAGTCTAACGCAGCAAACACATCGAATGTGAATTTTTATGTCCATGTGCATCTTTAAATTGTTATCTGTCCGTCAGTGTATCTGCCTTAAACAGCGTGTCCTCCCCTCTTTATCTGGCTCCCAGTCAGATAGTCACCATGAGAAATTAAATACAGTTTTATTTACTTGTGAGTTATCCTGAAGGGCTTTAAAAGCTGCAGGCTTTGCCGGTAGCGGCCTCGTCTCTTGGGCCCCCTCTCCACTGATGCCTCTGTTTCCTCTTCCTCCAGCTCTGGCAGCGGTTGCGGGGAGGACAGCGGCAGGCCCTCAACCCGCCCAGCTGCTTCTAGGGCATCAGGAAACATGGCAGACCCTCTGAGGAGAGAAGAGCAAAACCACATTTATCACAAAATACACAAAATACGCTTCACACGTGTGAAAGGACCATACAAATACACAGCTTGAGAACAACTATTACTCATTTGTACATGGTACTGCAACTCTCTCAATCTAACTTCTGGAAAAAAATGAAATGCAGGCTTGTTATTAATCCCAAAATATCTGATTACATTTATTACATCAGAGATCTGATCCGACATAATCACTAAAAACTAGGGCTGCAACTAATAATTATTCTAAATAAGCCCACTGATAATCAGTTGATTATTCCCCTGATTAATCATTTTTTCATTTGGTATGTAAATTTTCAGAAAACAGTTGAAGTCGAGGTTAAAAATGACTGTTTTGTCCAATGAACGGTACAAAACCCAAAGACATTGATTCATATTTGCGGAGCTGGAGCCAGTGTTTTCTTGCCTGTTTTACTTGAGAATACATGACAACTAATTTTTGTATAAATTATTGCAATTACGACAGCAGTGTTGTTGTGGGTATCATCTTGCTTCTGAAAGAAAGAAATCTAGTCTTATAGGAGCTGAAACAGAAGAACCTGCCCAAAAGCAGCAGGATCGCCTCTAGACAGTAAGATAGCAGCTTTTTCCTGATGTCAGAACATTGTGTTCAGAAAGCCTGTTTATGTACATCAACGCAGCCGATGAAATTCTCTTAGTCTCAGCATTCTAACATTTCAAAATTTACCCGAATTTACAGAAATTCTGCAACAGAAAATTGCAAATTAATACTTGATTCCATCCACTACTAAAATTATGTAAGATGAAAAGCTGGGAGCACTAATTCTCCAACCAGGCGCCAATAAACCTTTGCAGAATATAACGGTGCAACAAGACTATGTAATTGTGTATTTAAAAATGCCAGTCAAATATCGAACTGTGGAAACAATGTGATGGAACTATTGCATTTATGTTTTCTGTACATTCTTTCTTTGACTGTGTCATCTAACGATTGTGCAAAACGACTGCGTTCAGCTCGGTGAATAACAACCAGATGATTATGTAATAATTGGCCTACTTGAAAAATGTTTTTAAACGATAATTATGTCGTCAGAATTGCTGCACTGTTACTCTCAGTCAATTGTCAAATCGATCACGCCTGAAAATGTTGAACATCTCCCACAACTCTATACAGGAACGGTTGGATATACAGCAAACCGCAGCTTATTTTTTCAAGATTTTTTTTTTCCTCAAGAAAAACACTTCCACGCTGACATTTTAGCAAAATTCTCAGAGGGAAAGAGGAAGAATAAAACACAGCAACCTGCCTGTTCGGTCCTCCTTTAACTCAGCGAACTATTAGAGAAGAGCTGTGTTTTGCTGAATCACCCTCTGAGACGCAGATAGACTTGAGGAATCACCTTGCTCAAAGGTCATGGCCCCTCTCTGGCATACAACTAAAGTGCTTATCTATTTAAAGACGACCTGCCAGCAGGCCCCAGGAGCTCGGGAGCAGACATCTGAGCCGCCAGTGTGTCCGTACACTGTCACTGATCCCTTCTATGGCAAAGCCCCGTGACAAGGTCAGTTAGACTCAGTGTGGGGTGCAGATTGACTGTCCAGTGAACGTGGTCAATAATGAGATTCAATACAGATGACGCAGTGGGGGCACAAACAGAGTCAGAACCTGATACAGTAAGTTCAGCTGTGAAATATGCAGCAACACACAGTCCAGTATGATGGGAACTAAACGCTGAGGTTGGGAAAAAGCATGAAAAGAGGTTTTGTTCCCTCCTGCAGCCCTCAGTGCCTATATCATGTGAAGTCTGTCATATGGCTGTGAACTTTTCAAAAGCTTTCTGTACAACCAAGGACCTCGCATCCCTGCATTCCAAGCGCTGCCAAAATAAAACAAATCAGATTAAAAATTGATACCTTGTGAAGTCAGCCTCGCTCAGGTCACCTTAGTAACAGCTTCAGATTGAAACTGGCACCTCGGGTTGTAACAAAAATCTGCTGGACCAGTTCAACAGGATGTCAGTAAACAAACGGCTGGTCAGGTCTAACTGTCGTGGACCTTATCTACCAGCTGCTACAGGACAAAAAGACAAAGACAACAAAACTAGATATCAGGGCGGAGAAGGTTCATGAGAACAGTTGGTGAACAAATAACCATATGAGCGAGGAAACTATGTGACATTTGAGCGAATGTCATGCAGATTGTAGGGACTGCATGACACTGTAAACAAATCCATAGTGACAGTCTGACAGACATCGTGATACGACGATTAGTGTAACGATCATTTTTGCATCCCAATTTTCATTAACACTTAAAAAGATGTATTTGCCGTGATTTTCTTTCATCAGAGAACAACATTTGTGCACAACAGTAACTCAGCATGATGCTGTTCTGTTTCTAATTGCGCAGCCCTAAACCTTGTAACACATTAGTGTTTCCACAAAGACAAAGACATCATTGATGCCTAAACAAGGAAATTCACATGCGACAGCAGCTAAAGAGTTGTACGCACAAGGTAAACAGTGATTACACTGCGTGACAGATAAAAGTGTAGCAAGCCAAAGGTAACCAAAAGTTAAAATGGAAAGTTTAAGTAAAGTGAGAATAAATCTTAATAATAAAGACTCTAGGCCTACTTTATTCTACTCTATTCTTCCTTTACATACTGATATACCCGAGAAGGACAGTTGCACATGATGACTGCACCCATAGTAATACTCACATGATGTATAAAAATATCAATATAATAGCACAGAGACAGTGGATTGTACAGAATTGCACTGGATTAGATACAAACAGGAAGTGGACCAGATAGCAGCATAATGTCAATATACAGTATAGGGTGTGTTATATATATGTAAATGTATAGTATGTAAATTTCCTGAGATGACTCATGCAAATTAGCTCTATTTTTGAGAGAACAGCAGTGCTGCAATTCTGTTATATCATTGAAAATAAGAATTTTACTACTTTTTTCTGTCTTTATGGTCATTTTGTAAGTTAAGTTGAAACACGCATAAAACTTTTTGCCAACATTTTTAACATAAATGTTGCCAAATTGCCTACTTGATCAAAATGTGTTATGATCAAGACAGTAAGCACTAAATACTAAGAACAATCACCACCACCGGTGTGACTGTAAATACAGTCGTCAGTTACAGGACACTTACATTCAGCCGGCCTCGCTCGAGTCACCTTAGCAGCAGCACAGATCTCAGATCTTGTGTTTATAAGGAGGAAGTGCAGATGAAGATGCAGTTCACCATGTTGTCTCTCTCTCTTTAACTTCTGTCACTAAACTTGTCTCCCACAGACACACGGACACATCCTCTCCGGCGGCGGACCGGGGCTCAAATGAGAACACGGGGCAGGAAAACACGGTGAAGTTGACGGCTCACGTGTAAACAGTACGTGCCGTTTCTTTCCCCGCGGGGTCTGCGGCTCCGGTACGCCGTCAAACAGGAGAGGATTCCCGACATGCCGCTGATGTCATAGCGGCTCCGCCAACCGGTGACGCGGCCGAACAGTCGCCGTAGTTACAGGAACGAGAACCAGGAAGTAGATGGGGCGGTTTCTCCTTACATCCATGGGACGGGTACACGGGGGTGTTACGTCAGAGAGCTCGCGCTAGAATCTCTTTGAAATGCACTCATGTGAGGAGGAAGAAACCAGAGATATAAAGGAAGTACGATAAATAATCATTAATGAAATAATAATAATAATAATAATAATAATAATAATAATAATAATTCATTTTTAAGCAATTCAAAGAGTCAGTACTATATCATACATTAAGACACAGTCACAGTGCAAACAACAAACATTTTTTGAAAACAACAACAACAACAACAACAACAACAACAACAACAAAAAACTGTTTCTTGCTCTGGTCCTTATTTACATTATAGCTATATTTGAAAAAGGTGAATGTAAAGTGCATTGTGAGGTGGAGCTGGAGAAGTTGAAAAAAATCCCTGTCATGATTTCCTGGTGTCCAAGATGATGTCATTAAATGTCAGGAGATGTGAATTTTGCCAGACATGGAGCCCTTGTTTTATGTTTCTTTTTTTTTTTTTTTAGATGCTTTTACAACACGTCCCCATCGACCTCAGCTGGTCGATGCCAAAACGAGTGAGCAACCACCCTCCCTCACTCGTTTACCTATCACCATCTGCACTCATATTTACATTTAACGAAACACATTTTGAAATAGAAAATTAGCATAAAGTCCAAGTGTTAATGTGTCAATCAAAATCCCACCAAGCACGGTTAATCATACAGAAAATAAAAGGTGACAAATAAAAACACTGAAGCATGCAGACGGGCTTCAAGTGTGAAAAACTTGAAATATAAAGCTGCGCTGCTGGTGCTAATAAAAAAACATCCTAACTATGCTTTGTTTACTATGTTGACAGGAGCATGGAGGAGTTACACTGGAAAACATCAGCTTCAATATATTGTAAACCCTCTCTACGACTTGAACCTGACCTTATGTAATTGATAAAGGCGCTCAGCCCAGCTGGCTTTACAAACAACAGCAACACAGAGTCCGCTTAATGGGGCCAAAGCAGTCGACAAATGGCAATCTATAAGCCTCAGCTGTGCACAACACAACAGCACTGGACATCCAAATAACAATACAGCTGCAACTAAGCTGTTGCAAATGTTCATTATTGGAGAAAGAAAAGTTCAGGCAGTGGCCGCTGAACTAAATTAATGTTTTAGATCATCAATCCCTGATATCTGACACTTGTCTTTTGAATTCTTGTGAATCATGAGTAAGACCACTTATTGTGTTCCCAGGATCGGCACAACAGCAGCAATACAAATTCCTAAAAACTACAGGTCAAGACAAGACACGTCGCACAAGGTTCATCTTCCCTTGCATCTGTGTTTTGGGTGAAATTTTCTACCTGAGGCAACCCGAGCGTCGCTGCTCCAGTGCCAAAGGCTTCCTCCCGGGTGCTGCTTAGAATTACTGTTTCTCTTTACCGTTAATAAGAAAAACAAATTAGCATTATTATCACTTTCATTATTATCGCTCTCTGAATCTTAAGTCTAGGTCTAAAACATGTCAGTTCTGTTGCTGTTCTGCAGCAAATAATCTCCAAAGCACTGCAAACATCTTTCACACTTTGACTCAACTAATGACAGATAACTAAACTACACTACACCAAGTAATGGATTTGGAGCATAAATATCCACTTGGGTAGTTTTGGACCGAATCGTAAGTAAGACTGTTTGATGAAACATAAGTGTCAGACATTACAAGCCAAAATGTGACATTTCTTAAAATGGTCATGAAACAGTTAAGTCAAATGGGTCCTCAATCCATACTGCCCTGATGGTGGCACTACAAGGTTTCATTAAAAGTGGGCTAAAATGTAAAGTGAGGACTTACAATTGGTTCAGTCGAGTAATGCTTAATACCTCGGATGAAAGAAAAGCTTTGCAACTTCACGTAAAACTACTAAAATTGAATAGAATATAATAAAAAAGTAGTTCAGGCATGTGAAAAGTGTTGGCTGAACTCAAAAAAGACTTCTTGAAAATGTAGAACTAATTACAACTGAATAGGAAACACACACATAAATACATCCTGTGATTGAATCCATCCACTGGATAGCTCTTACCATGAGAAACCATTACAGCGTGCGGCATCTGTCCAGAACACTGTCTGCAAGTGTATGCACCAAATTCACATGATGTTCTCAGTTGCTGAAACTCTGATTCAAAGCAACAGCTTGTCATTTAGTTTAGATTTCCTGCTGTTAACATCACTGCCATTCAAAACAACACTTCCTCAGGATGTGCAACATCCAGTGCTACCAACATAATTAGGTGTCAAGTCAGTGTGGGTGTATTTGTGGTCCAGGAGTATGTCTAGCTGTGTTTAGCCATATCTCCTTGGCATTAACAGAACTCTACAGGGCTGTGCCTCTATTGTCCAAGATGTGCTGATGAGGAAAACTCTTACAAATACAGTACTTGATTTTGCTTGGTACAGGCTTTTGTGAAACAGGTTTACTCAATCATTTAAAGGACTCTCAAGTTTGATAGGAAAGACACAAGACTAATTAGGGCACATCAAGCAGTTACTGAATAGTTGCAGCGCTGTCAGCAAATATAAAGATAACTCTGACAGTTTTAAGACTCAGTCTCCACTTTTCTTGCAGTATCTGTAATTGCAATTTCGTATGGCTTGATACAGTGTTGGGTACACTGGTAGGACAGGTTTGGTTATTAGCAGTTAATAATTACTAATAGTAGTTAGAGAAGTTGGATATTATTCAAAATACTATTGATTAATATGGGTAATCTTAAAAAAGGGTTTGATGCAAGATGTTTCCTTTGTTTATGCCTTTTTCTGCCTTCCCCAGTATGTGAATGGTGAATATAGAGCTCCTAGAAAATGCTTTGATTCTAAGAGACAAAAAGAAAATCCCTCTACATTTACCAGCAATGTTGGAGAAGGCTGGCAAAAGACATTTCTTCTTTTTAACTATATTGTAATTGCACTGGAGATACCTACATTTAAGCAGCCATCCACATGGGTAAGAAAAATACGTTGCCAAACAAATATATGCGAGGGACATTGCCAATAGCTGTTTTCTTTTCACAGCATTCCACATTAAAGCTCGCTGTTCTTTTGCAAATTCATTCTCCCTTGATAACACCTGAAATGTTCCAGCTGATAAATGCAGAGCACAGCTTGCTTGTTTCTTTGAGGAGAGTTGTCAAATGCCATTAATATTCATAAATCAGTCAGAAGCATTGCACATTCTAATTACTTGGCATTTATTAGAATGCAGGTTTCTTGTTATTTACATAATGCAACAGAAGAGAGTGGTGCACATGTTACAGGGCCTGGGTGCACAAGGACGGCTCATAAAGCAGCCTTCTCACATGGAGGAACTTGCATTAATCATGCCAGAGGTCATGTATTTGAGCGTTTAACTCTACAATTATAATCACTGTGAGGGGGAGGACTTATAAACTGATGGAGCCACCTGGGTTAAAGTTTGAAACGGCCTTGCCCTGCATGTGCCATTCAAATAAGACACGCTGTTTCTGTTTTCTGTCCATCTCTCTGTTTTTGCAATGATTTCTTTTTTTTTTGTTGTTGGCTTAGGTGCCGCTGTGTATAATTAAATTTCATTTCCAGATCTTTTTTTTGTGTTTTTGTATTTCTCTTGTCTGCATATGTAAACTGCTGAGAGTAGCTTCCAGCTACCTTGATCCTTCCATTTGCCAGAGAGGTGTCCTTCTGTGCCAACTGTGTACGCCCCCTGCAGGTCTGGATGTGAATGCCCCACTTCCTTCCCTTTTATTTCTTGTCATTTCATTAACTAACAACTATTTTACTATTCTTTGCTGATATAGCTGTCAGTTATTTTCTCAACTCGATTAAAAATGTCAGAAAATTGTGATAAATGTTGCCAAGTTTTGTCCACAAACCAAATATGGGCATTTTACTGTCGTACAGGAGTAAAGAAGCCAACAAATATTCACATTCTAGCGACTGGAATTAGAAAAGTTTAGCCAAATTCGTCCTTAAAAAATTACTCCAATTACTGATTAATCAATTATTATCATAGTTTGCCATTAATATCAGTGTCAACCAATAGTCCATTTGTTGCAGGTCTACTTGGCAAGCCAACACAGTAAACTGAAGGCCAGAATAAAGTGAAGCTGACATGTTATTACTTTCATGACTGTTTATTCTCCCCATAGGCTTTTTATCAGATATAGATATATATCAGTAATAAAAAAAATAAAAATGTTGATAAATTCAGATTACTTTACTTTGTTTGTCGGACCAAAAGTCGAACACCCAACGATATAATTTTTTCAGTATCATCAGGCAAAGAAAAAATTTGAAATGCTAGTGGCAGTGAATTTTGGGCGTTTTGGTGATTGTGTCGAGCTGGTTATCAGTAAATTGAGTGAATCAAGGTAAACACACTGAAGATTTTATGTAGAGCTGAAGTGTTTCCCAGAATATTATCAAATCACAATATGGCCAAGCAAAACATTTTTTCAAATTGCATCACCGTCATTTCTATATTTATATATATATATATATATATATATATATATATATATATATATATATATATATATATATATATATATATATATATATATATTTATATATATATATATATATATATATATATATATATATATATATATATATATATATAGTGAAACCAGCTCAAATGATTTCATATCGCAATATCTGTCAAAAGTTTTTGCAACTAGAAATGTCCCAGACACTACTCCCTGCCAGCTACGTGCCCTATAAGAAATTATGATCAATATACCCGTCTTGTTTAGGCAGTTTTCATACCGCCTGTCAGAGATGCTGCTGCTTCTTTGGAGGAACTACAAAACCCCTGACAGTAACTTGGGGAACAGAGCTCACAAGTTGACAATCAATCAGGTTTAATAAGGGGTCGGTCATGCATTGAGAGAAGGCTCAGGGGCTGTCACTGTTGATTTTGCAAGAATGTATCCCTGGGATCTTGATCAAGCAGTGCAGCAAGGAATCAGAAGACATTAACTGAAGACTGATGCAGTTTTAATGACACTGACACACTCAACTCTGGTTCATTCAGGGTAACTGCAGAAAGATAGCTTTCTAATAATTTTGTGGGAGCTATATTATATAAGGTATTTGTATTATTCATTAATGATTATTCACATTTTTTATTATAATGGTTATTTACATGGGCAGTAACCACTGTAATATCATGGTGGTAAGGAGGAGATTTATGGGCAAATTGCTACAAAATTGCATGAGAAGATTTCAACCTGAATATTGATTTACACTGTTTTCCAGCACACAGTGATGTAATTACATGCAGTTATATGCTAGTTATGACAAGTTAAAGCTAAATTAATCTTTTTTTTCTCCCCCACTAGGTGTCAGAAGAAAATAATCAATTACAGGATTCACCAAAGAGCCAAATTCACCATAGAACAGATAAAGTGAACACCAAATGGAATCATACACTAAACAGGTCTAATACAAAATAATGATCTTGATTTAATTGTGGAGCTTCCATCTGTTTGGCTTCTAATTAGTTAAAGTGTAATGAATTCAGTTGGAACTGAATGTCATTTAGCATTTTTCAAATTATGGTGTACTGTAATTTAATGAAATACATTTCTCACACCAGGATTTTATTTTGATATATTTGATAAACATTAGTCAATAGAGAGCGAAGTCACGCCCCTTCCGATAAGTGACAAAGTAAATTTGGCTCTCTACACATTTTTAATCAGATCAATTCCTGACAACAATTAATAAATTACTCATTAGTCATTAATGTCCCTATTAATTTGCCATAAATGTTATTTTGACATAAAGGTGGTGCTAAATTAAATGTCAAGAGATCACCAAAGTTATTACAAACCATCCTGTGAGGAATGCAGCAAACTATATATATTTGCAGCACTACATTCATTAGTCTCTCTGAACGAATGTGAACCTGCTGGTGGCGCTGGTGTTATATGAAAAGCTCACCTGAGGAATGAACATTTATCTTCTGTTAATCATAAATATAGCATTTAGCAAAAAAAAAGCTAACTTTCACAGCTTCTGACAAAAGTCCACTTACAACTTTAAGCCACTTGCTAAGTTGGGACAGAGGACTGTGGCTGGTGTTGCATCCATAAAGTGGCAAACCGGACCTGTGTCTTCACATCACATTACAGAAACAGAAAAATCTTACTTACATGTTCAGCAGTCCCCCCAAAAAGCAGATTATGCTCTCTGGGTTAGGCTAACGGCTAAGCTAACTAATCACCAAGATGGCGCCTTTTTTAAAACGAAGTATGTAACCATGGCAACCGATACTGCACCGCTGATGTACGCCGGAACAGTCACCACCATTTGGATTTCACAACAGTAAGGAAGACAGTATCTATCATTCTTAGACTATCCTGGCATGGACAAACATACTTTATTTACTATAAATTGAGTACAAATAAATACTGAGCATTTATCAGTAGAATCTTTCAAGAGATGTTAGATAACGTTACTCCTCTTGAAATGCAACTAGCTAGCTTATCTGTTGTAGCTAGCTTTATAATGTAGGTAGTCCTGCCTTGAACAATGACTTGAGTAAAGTTAAAAGTGGCCACTTTAAACAATTAGATAGGTTATTTGGTCTATATCATTGTATTTAGCTTATTACCATTACGACATTATACACATTAATGCTAGTGCATTATAGTAGTTTTTGCTAGTTCATTAAGGTGGAGTTGATTTAATTGAATCTGCTCAATCTCTCTCTAAATTCTCTCTAACTGATGTATCGACTAAATGCCTACTTATATTTAGGCCTACTATTAGTTTGATTTATTACACATCTTTATGCTATAGCTCTTCACATGTTTTGTGTACAGCCATGTTAAAGTACCAAAGTATAATAATACCCTCAGAAATGTAAGAAGTAGTGGTATGAGAAGTTAACCTTATAACCTTAATTAATTAATGAGTTGCATGTTTCCATTTCTGGTTCACAATGAGCTCAAGGGACATGACGCTATATTGTATAACAGTACACTACATAAGTCGTGCATTAAAAACATTTGATGATAATATTTAGTCTGTTTTAACAGCAGTCCACGATGAAAGAGGAGAATTATTAGGAGTATTAAGAGGAATTTGTTCAGAGTTTAATTTGCTGGGATGAATAGAAAGTAGCATAACACAGTTCAAGTTGTCCTTTACATTTATAATTTTTATAATAATCCTGTGAACTCGGTCAGATTGTCACTGTTTACTTGCCCCTATTGGGTTTCTTGTTAGTCTTCTTGTTGCTGTTATAATGTAAAAAATAAATGTTCATCTCTGGGCTGCTTTCAGCTGTCATTTCAGTGCTGCTTTATTGCACCTCACCTGTCTCCCCTCCACCTCTGGTGTTCATCAGATTCAACCCGTGTGTGTTTCTGGGTCATCTGAGATTCTGCTCCATGTCTCATCCACCCTTCCTGAGTTGAAGAAACAACCCAGGGAAGGTTTCATTGTACACCAAGTAAGTCACCACCAGGTCTTCTATTTTGATTCAGGCTTAATGTAAAAAAATAATTTGGACTCTTTCTATCTCTTTATTTGTATTACCCACTCCTACATTCACTTCGTTGACAGAGACCTGGTTTTATAAGCATGAATATGCTGTATGTTTGGCTCAAGCGCACAGTATTCCCTCCCACCTTCCGATGGTGCCAGCCATCCCTGCAGGCCTTCAGGTGTTTGCAGTATAACAAGAACTTAATGAAAATCCTACAACTACTTAACTGAAAACACCACATGGGGATGCTTAGTCAGCTCTGCTGCCAAACATAATAAGTACTTTAAATCAACGTTTAAGGACCAAAGTGGAGAGGATCTCTACTGCTGCCAAAAAAACCCAAAACACTTCTTATGTCTAAAAATAAACTTTTCTCAACTAAGTTTCCACTGTGCAGATAATTGCTGTCGGTGAAAAGCAATTCTTCTTTGGTAAAGGTCACTCGATTCATAACAGCATGAAGAGTGGCCATCGCTCATTAGGAGAGAGTTCCACTATCCCGTCTAACCTGGCATGAGCCTCACTGTGCTGGCATTTCGGATCAAACACGCTGATCAGGCCCACTGGTTCCCCGACTAATAGGCCAGAAAAAAACAAGTCTGGCCCTAACAGCAGGAGGATCTTTGGCAATTTTTTTTTACCGGTGAACAGTGTTAAAGCTTTTTGGAAGAGTCCCATGAATACATTTTCCAAGGTACAGAGCAAGACTTCCCCTCTAATGATTCCCCTCCACAACCTTCCTCTCACCTGTAAGGTCTGGGTATTTGATGTGGCAGCGCCCGCTTAGCGGGTGCAAATACCTTATGGGCATTCACTGCTGTGTCTTCCTACTTTGTATGAAGATCTATGTATGGGAGAGCAACAGTGAGATTGGGTAGAAACAGTGAGATGCATTTATGTGTCATACTCCACAGCTTAATATCCTTTGCCCAGACACCCCGGAGAGCAGTGTAAAGCAATTATTCCAACACTTGCCATTCATTCAGGCTCAAAGTGCGTGCAATTCTCTGTGCATACTGAAACGATGTAAACAAAAAACATTGTATAAAACATGATTTGCTACCTGCCAAACTAATAATCCTAAAAGAAATAGAAATCTCCTTAGCTCTCGTTTTAATATTCCATAGTTTTTGGTTTCTAAGATGTCATTCCAAGTGCCTCAAGGCAGCCGTTTCTGGAGCCGTACTGCATCTCTGCTGCAGCCCTGGCATCCTAGAAACAGGGTACATTTTTGGAGCTTTTATGAATACATAAATTAATGAGGACCGTGGAGCTTTTATTGAGAAGGAAAGCTGCATGAACATGTCCCCCAGCGCTGTGGCCATACACTCTCTGTCAATGCAAATCACCCCTGGGTGCTGGCCCACTGGCTACAGCAATGTAGAGCACGGTGTAGCTGCTGTTGTGCTCAATAGGAGGAGCTGTTGACTCACCACCTCAGGTCAATGAGCTTTTAGAGCGAGCTAAGATATGAGGTGATTTATCTGGCAACAACATAAACAGCACCACACTTCTCTGTGGCCAAACTCTTCAAACCTGTTGGTCCATGACCAATGAGAACAAGCTTGGAAGTGATGCCACTCTGTGTTCTTCTCAATTGCTTCCTAGTGCGACTGTTTATCTTATTTTGGACCACATGTGCTGCATACACAGCCAGCACCCTCACACCTGTTCACTCGAGGGAGGCCATAATCATAATTAAGTAGAGATGAGGGTGCCTTCAGGAAGCAACATGAGAGGAAAAGGTAATTAAGGGTATCTCAAGCATCATGATATCACCCAAAAGAACCTGCTTATCTCCTCACGTCCAATTACACCTATCTTAAACGTGATGTGAGTTTGTATTGATGGATTTAGAACCCTGTTTTAAGAAATCCCTCCAGAATGACACTAATGCCTTTAAATTTAGAATTCAGGCGCAGTATTTGCTAAAGCTTAACATCAGCAGATGCTCAAGGGCGTCTCTCCCAGAGACTTCACAAGGTGGGAGTCATCCAACGGCGTCATCACTGCGGGTGGGGTGAATCACACCCTTGAATAGCTTTCTTTTGCATACACCTTGAATTGAATTAATGAGGAGGCTCCTCGCTGTGTCACAGCGATGAGAAGACAACAGTGAATGGAGAGCGGCATTCACCAGGGACTGCTGCTGGATTTAATTAGTCTGTGTTTACCTCCTTGTGTGATGCCCGAGAACCTGATGCACAATCACAAGCATGTTTGTGCGTGCACGCTCGCTCACACAAGCAGCTGTAAGAGAGATAAATAGTGTGTGCCTCCAGTCAAATCAGTGCGTAGGAATGGCAACTCAGTTGGGAGGAAACGCAAGACAGAAAGCAGCTTCTGAAAGAAAAGAATGCATCGCATTAGTGCTTTGTTTGTGCGAGAGAGAGCAAGAGAGCAACCTAACGAGTGAGAGAGGAGAGGCTGTGCGAGGTGTGCCAGACTCTGTTGTCAGGGATGTTCTGCTGAGATCAAGTCTTTCAGTATGGAGAGGAAGTGTAGTGATGTACGACTCGACACAGGCAACATCTCTCATGATCCCCGGTGCACTATCGGGTGGGCAGAAGCTGAAAAGTATAGATTTGCTGTTCCGCATCATCATCATAACAAATAGCTAGAAAATGTCTCATAAGGAGAGAGAGGCAGGTCAGATCTTTGCTCTCAAACATTGCAATGACTACACATACAAACAAACAGCACTGACTCTCTTTCCTAATCATGTTTGACAGGACCCTACAAACTAAGTAGGCTGGAGGTTACATACTGTATTTAACATGTAAACAACTCCACTCCTACGACAGATAGTTTACTTTTCACCCATGAAACCTTCTTCCTTCTCAAACCAAAACGGTTAATAATGGATCTGCACACAAGGAAGGAAAGCCTTGTAGGAGCTCGTAGGCAAAACATACTCAGTCCCCATTATTAATTCAGGTACAAGGACTAGTGTGCTGACAAGTGCATGAACGCTAATTTTTCAAAACGCAGTGCCTGTAGGAGATGGAGGGGGCCGATGAGAGCAAATCATGTGTAATAATAAACCTTTGTTTCTCAGAGCGACGGGGGAAGAGAGCACGCCGCCAAATAGCCCAGTGGAGGAACATTAAGAATGCTTGACTGGGCTTTTGGGAGGAACCTTCAGTCCTGGCGGCAAGAGCTCTCTATCTGGCGAAGATGGAGAAGAAAACTCCCCTCTGTAGAGTGTTGTGTAACCGCTTAATATATGGATCCAGGCAAGTAGCACACACACAAATATTTTCTGTGCGCACCATGGCAGCAGCAGCACACACCAACTGCCTCACCAATTAAACATCATTAACATGATCCCCTAGGTGTGTTTTCAAGTTAAGTTGTGATGCCGCTCAGCTATGTCTTTAGCCAGGCTGAGTGCCAGGCTTAATTAGCTTTTGAAAGACACAGACGCCCTTATGTAAGGTTCTAAAACCAGCCTTGAGTGCAGCTACTGTAAGAACAAAAGGGTAGACATGCAAAGAAAAATAGTGCCCTTCAAGCCAGAATGGGCAGAAACTTAAAAGTAGGCAACTTGTCCTGAGCAGGTGTGCGTGTCTCGCTGGCTCTAAGAGTAAAGGTTGGCCTGGAAATGTTTGAACAGCTGCACAAGAATCTCACACACAAATATTTTACAACCAGCCTCTCTGAGCACCAGGTACATAAAAATGAACTCAACCTATATAGTCAAAACATCTTTTTATAATCAAAAATATCATCCAAGCATTTACAGTGTATTACAACAAATGAATCTATGCAACTGTTAACAGCCTTTACAGAAAATGAAGAAATATATCCATTTTTGATCTATGTTACAAACCAGGAACAGCAAAAAGAGAAGAGAGGGAGGCGGAAGGTTTTGGAGGTTTTGAAGTGTTCAGTCAGACCCTGATAAGCCTCCTTGAGTAGCCCAGTAGTCCTGGCCCACACTAACACCATATTATGCCCACTGCAGGCTCTGACAGCACAATGCCCTGCCCATGTGGGTGATAACTACATAATAATCCAGTGACTGTAGTAATCGGTGCACTTCTGTGACTCCCAGAGAGTCATTATGTCCAAAAATATTTTGCACACAGAGACACTGAGAGTTTAAAGCTCATGAAGACTGTCCAAGGTTTGGTGTCAACATTCCTGTAACCACAGAAAATGCTGCTTCCTGACGTCCCTGCCACCCACACAGAGTCCCTGAAATCCTCGCGTAACATTCCTCCTTGATCCGTGCTCAGTCTTCTGCGTCCTTGTACGGTCAGTCCACCATCTTTGATATTAGTGGGCTTTGTACTGTGTCTTTCACATCTCTACAGTGTCCCCTTGTTGCCTCGTCCTCTGCCTGTCGTCTCTTCCATGTCCCGGGAGTGTCACCGGCAGAGTCTATGTGTTCTTGATGCCCTGGAAGCCGCAGAAGTTCCAGCGTTTCTCCAGACTGGCTCCCACACCGGTCAGCTCCTGTCTGAAGGTGCAGGGCAGCCGAGACAGAAGAGCCTCCACCTCACTGGGGTTGATCTGCAGACACACACACATATGAAACCAAGGTGAGAGGAAGAACAAATAAAGATCCATCTCTAAGTTGCCATTTATCTGAGAATTTAGAGGAGAAAATTCAAACTTGGCTTGTTTTTTTAAGGGAATTGATCATGTGTCAACAGAGGCTATATTGAGACAGCAGGCAAATCTGATTTGTTTCTCAAATCGGATCTGAAAGACGGAGTGTCCACTGTGTTATTTCTAAGTGATAAGATCATATTTTTGTGTCCAGACATCACCTACATATCTGCAAGGATTGCTGAGGTAACAGCATTTGTGTTGGCCACTATGCACACCGGTAAGGCAGCTTCCCAACACAAAAGCATGTGAAATATAGATCCATCATCATCTTTCCCTCCAAACAACCACGTCAGGTCATGAAGACAATTTAATTCAGCGTGACTCTCTACAGACTGTTGTTTTCCGTGTTGTCTTCCATACCGCTCTGCCAGCAGCAGCCAGGATTCTGCTTAGACACTGTGGTTCACGTCTGTCTCTCTGGATTCGACGTCATCATTGTGTGTCTCCGTGCGAGTGACACAAAAGACTATTTGAAATCCGATATGAGCAGCCAAAGCATCCGGACTGAGAGGCAGAAATCCAATTCAAATGGCATTTCAAACCACCTCCAGATGTGGCTTCGGTCTTATTTGCAAAAATCGCATTTCATGTATTTTTTGCTGTCATGACATCCAAAAGTCGATCGGGTTATGCCAAAAAATGGATCTGAGCTGGCAGGCTGAACATATGCTTCAAGTCAAGCAGGTTTATTCTGAAGTTCTGCCTTTAGCTTTTGTGCACAGAACACATGGAATAATCTACTTAACGTTCTCCACAGCAGCACTCACTACCCCCGGACAATTCAGGAAGATCTCAGAAACACAGTATTTTACAATTCTTGTCAGTGAGCATTGTTCTTTTGAAACACTCTGGATATTTTTGTGCATGCTGACATCTTTCCAAATGAAGGAAACCTTGATTTTTGAGGCTTACATAAAAGTTTGGAAAGGTTTGAATGCTTTGTAGTTTGGAATGCAGCAGGTGTTACTCGTTTCATTGATTTCCAAAAGCCTTACCTCCGCTCCTTGTTCATTTCTGAATGAACACTGTCTTTAGAGAAAACTGTCTGTGTTATTATGAAAAATCCTTAGTCATTATCTTTGCTGTTTAAATAAGGCACTTTTTACCTGCGCATGTCACCAAAGAAGTTTACTTCAGGCATAGCTCATACATCCAAACTTTTTTACCTTTTGCACTCTCGACTCACAAAACCTTCACACACTGCTCCCACACCTCCACCGCAATCAGACAATCATCTTGTAAGTAAATTAAAAGCGAGGATGTGACGGCATTGCAGCCACCTGAGTAATCTGGCACACAGCACTCTGGTGGGTTGAGGATCATTAGTCAATTGAAATCTTGAGGTGACACTGCCAAAATCCCTGCTGTAGACGACCTACAGTGTCTTGCATTAATAAGTACATTGTTCGAGCCCTGTGCTGATGTCAGGATGCATTAAGGTCTATCATGGAGATAGGACTGGTGTGTCATTACAGACAATGGAGGTGTGTGTGTAGCCACTAGATAAGCAGAGAGGATTGGGCTTGTTGTCGGGGAGTCTAGCCAGTGATATTGACAAAACTCTGTGGGCTGCTTGATGTGTAGTGGAGAGTCGGTGTGGGAGCGACACGCAGCTCGGGCGAAATTCATGCGCACACAGACAGACATGCGTGGGCGAACGCTCGCATACACATACGCACACATGAACACGCAGAGACACTAGACTAAAAAACCCAAAAGGCACAGGAGAAGACAGTCACACTCTATTCTTTGCATGTGTGAGAATGAGTCAGGGTAGTGATGAGCATATTCAAAGAGATGCAACAGAGAACAGTAATTTCTTGGGGCAAAAAAACAAAAGTTTATGCAGATGAGAAATCAATTCCTCCAAAAAATGACTAAGTTTTAAATCTGCAATTTTTGGTTAAATGTCTCTTCTGTTTGGTCAGCCACTGAGACTGCAGAGGGAGTGGTGACAACAGGCGTTTTTTTCTGAAGGTCTTCTCGTCTGGGCGGGGAGCAGAAATGGCCATTAATCTTAGTGTTACCTTTTTGGAGGTGACATTGAAAGTTGACATTTTGAAAGCCTCGTGTAAGTGGCAGTGAAGAGCGATAATACGTCTGCAATGCCTCCACAAAGAGACAGGGATAAAATAGCTGTGCTTCGCCAGACAGAGTGGAACTAAGGGTGTCTGAGGATTGAGGCTGATGTTTGGCTTCAAGTGTCAGAATGAAGGATCTAGTTTTAATATGTTCCGGCATCAAGGGAAATCACACTACTAGCCAGATATGGCCTGACATAGCTGAGGAAATGTACAGGTTGGGAAGGTGAGACAAACTTTCTCTGAAACATTTTTTTGGAACTAATTTGCATTCTCCTTCCAACCAAATGTACATACAGGTCTACTTTGTGACTTTTCCTCAGTGAATGTTTCCTCAGATACTCTCAGGTTTAAGAATGGCACTCAAAAAAAAAAAATCCACCTTTTTTAAGTAGTAATCCTTTGTCTAAATTTTGCTGAGAAGGCAGACACACTGCAGCTTTTAGTGGCAGTCAGGATCAATTAATAGCTGCAGGCGGCCGTACTTCACAAGCCACTGACTCCAAGTACTGAAGGGTCCCAATTCAGAACTTTACTCGATCAGATTAAAAAGTTGATATGATGTGAATCAAACTTTGAACTGGCAAACTTTTTGCGGTAACTCATCATTATAAAGTATATATTGAATGCACAAAGTAATGGCTATAGAATAATGACACCATCTGCCTTTAGATTGATTCCCTATAAACCTCACTTTCACTGCCACAGGGTGCACAATCTCCTGGAAAATGAAGGCTGACTGGTAGACTGGCACCGTTTCTATCTGCTTTCACATCTCCATTATAGACCAAATAAATATATAAACTATCTTTAGTCCTGCGTTGTTGTCTTTATGACGGCAGTGCCAACAATGGAAACGCCAGGGGGGAGTATGTGTTATCAGAGATTCTGCATTTGTACTTTGACAGAAAGGATGATATATTGTTTATATTTAGAAAGACACAAACGGACAGTGATAACAGAATTTTCTGTATTTTCTGTAGTTAAACAAGCGCCCAGAGTACACAACCTGCTTCCTGTTTACAGCAGCATGTGCTTGCCCAGTGAGCGTGAATCGCCAGGGGAAATGTATTTTACAAGTGTGTCACATGGACGAAGATATTTATGAAATCCTTTTTGAAGAAACTGTGTTTTAAAGGAAACTACCTGTGCACATGTGGATGGGGCCTAACGCTAACAGAAGGTGAGCAAACAGCTGCAGAGAGCAAATTAACCTGAGGACAGACAAACCTTTCAGTTTTAGCCATTAAAGAATTAACACTAATTATCCACAACCGGTTAATTTTAAGCAGCGACAATGATGGTTGGATTAAATAAAAATGTTTTCTATCGCTCCTTGCTAACAAAAAATAATTATAAGTGATTAGTGGATTGATAAGAGCTTTGTTAGCAGTGAACTAGAGATCTTAATCTCAATGAGATTACCAAAAATAATTCTCACAACCCACCTCTAGCTCCTGATAGTTAAAAGGGAAACACTTTGACATTTGAGGAGAGGGGGTTGAGGAGAATATCAATACAACTTTCCAAAATGTCAAAGTATTCCTTTTAAGTGCTGCAGCAGCAACTCACAAAGTCTCCAACAAAAACATCAATTTTTATGGAAAGGGCTGTGAAAGCCTTGAGGAGCACTGCTGGCATTGAGGGGCTGTGTCTCAGCTACACAGCGGGACCCTGGCATACAACAAGTCCATATGTCAGTGCTGTAGGGGGGACTGACAGGGTCTGTATGGGTGCGTGTTATCTACTCCACTGTGGAAGTTTTGAATCTTGTTACCTTGGTGTCCAAACGCTGCAGGTAGGAACAGATGTACTCGATGCTGGCCCCGAACGGGTGGACGTGCAGGAACGTCGAAATGATCCCTGTGGTAGACAAAACAAGTCACGGAAAGATGTTAACACGTGTCACGATACCCCCAGTTTGTCTCGCATGTCAGACACTGACAAACTGCCAGAGGACACACTCCTTTTCCTCTCCTCCAACACAAGCTTCGAGTGGCTTCTTCTTCCACATTCCCACTACTGTTAAGAGCCTCTTGTATATTGTGGCTCCAGATTAGAGGGAGTGCTTAATGACAGCTTTGATGCCGTTGTCTCCCATCAAAGCCACGCACTCCCTCGGCTCAAACAAACCATCTGCTATCGGCTCATAGATATGGCCAGGAGAGAGATAATCCTCCGCCTTACCTGCTTACTAACCACCAATAGAGCGCCGAGGGATCAACAGTTGAGACAAACACATACACACACACACACACACGAGCCACAGGAGCAAAACAACAACAATACCACACTCACTGGAGACCTTTAATAAGAAATTACTACTCCAAGACTTCATTTTTGCCACCTGCAGGACATCCGTCGATACTTGAACACAAACAATGAGCTAGCCTTGAGCTACTCTGCTGGCAGTGAATAAGAGACTGACTGGGACACTAATGGTGCATTGAGCTTCAGCAGCAAGCAGAATTTCATGCTGATTCATTTGCATGAAAATCGCCCTCTTGAGTTGTTCTGCTGTCTGTGTTTATTTGCCTTAAAAGAGCCAATGAACATGTCCTCAAGGCGTCTGCTGCAACAACATGCACCCACTCCATGTGTGTGCAGAGTATCACTGTCGGAGCTCGTCCTCCGAATCGTTATCGATATATATTTAAAAAGATGATCCTTTAACATATTTAAACGTTAAGAAACTGCAACCATTCCTTTGATTTTCTAGCACAATTCTTCCTTCGAGTCAGGAAAAATGTAAACTGTGACGATTTGCAAATGAAACGACACCTCAGAATGCATCAAATATAGCAAATCTGTGTCTGTTCACCTTTCTTTAAGTATTTTCTATATCCTCCGTATCTGACTGATGTTCGCTTGAGTTTTTACAGGTTTCACAACTGCAACCAGTTTTCAACAATGCCATGTACAGGCTAACCTGCAGAACTGCCTGAGGCAAAACTGAGCTGTGGGCTCCACCATTCTGTGATTTTTGTAGTATCTTTGCCCCTTCAAATGATTATCAAGTATAGTGCCTGCAGCCAGCGGAAAGCCGACCCATAACCCGTTACTGTCATGCTTCCTCATCCCGGGTTTGTTGTGTGTCAACTACTCTAATGGTTCTTGCATTTAAAGTTCCAGTATGAAATTAAATGTTATAATTCGAATTTTGCTTTTATTAGCATTTAATCACCTGAAACAAACACGCTTTTGTTACCTTTTAATTAGACTTTTATACTTACACCCTCTTGGAAGTCCACCATGTTTCTACAGTCGCCCAGAACAGACAAACTAAACACTGGCTCTAAAAAAAGGGTCTTTCAAGTGGGGCGGAGGGTGAGACGAGGGGTATAGAGTTGGTTCAATTCTGCCACCCCACTTGGGAGCAGGCTCAATGGAAGCACGGTAAAATCTGAAATAATAATGTCCACATCAACCAGATATATCACAGTCTTGAGACGGATCTTATAGAAGTACTGCAGGACCAACTGTGAGGCCTCTGTATGTTTAAAATCTGGTGGTTTGGGCCGATGTCTTACCGTCAGATGATTAAAAAAAGTTTTCCCTACTGTCACGCCGACTCTTCTCTAGAGCCTGCGCAAAAAAAGTGGGTCCTGTTATCCTCGTTTTCACTGGTAATTGTATTGGAAAAAAGGAATTTTAAAAAAGTGTTTTCAGACAGCGAGTGGCAGCCTCCTTCACTGTGATTGTAAACACAGTGAAGGAGGCAGCGACGAGGATCTGATGCTCTTGTGACTGCGCACAGCTCTTTGTTGCTGCTTTTGTAGTTCATGATAGTTCAACAGTTTCATCTTGCTGCCGCGGCTTGCTATGTGACCATGGAAACCACAGCGAGGGAAACAATACAGGCGCTGATTTTACAAGAGTTCTCTGAATTACACACCTCTCCACCTGAACACATGAGTGAAGAGGATACTGCTTCAGCACCTAGTCGGATTATCTGGTATAAAAATATGGATGTTTATAATACTAATTAGCACACTTGCTATATCATATTGCTATCTTTAGCAGCAGCCTGTCGTGTACACACTAGGAGGAAGAAACTCTCAGTTCTGCTACCAGAATCATTAAGCTAAGGATTGTGGAGGAAGGTTCGCCCCCAAAAAATGAAAATGAATTCAGGCAAAGTTTTGAAGCCCACAGTTTGTTGTTCTGTGTACAAAACTTCACCTGACTTTCCATTGACTCGAGGCAGAGTGGATAATGACCATATTTTTTTATTTTTGGTTAAACTTTTTGCCAGAACGGTTCTCAGAAATGTGAAAAGCCCCAAAATACAGCAAATATATAATTTTCAGTTTCAATGATATTGGCCGTGTAAAATTCGTGTCAGCGTACCAACTAGCAGAGCCTCCCTCTCCGAGTGGATGGGACTTGGTGGATTTTTCTCCGTCGGACCTTCCTTCTCTTGACTGCAGGACACCAGTGCTGATACTGTGGCTTCCTACACACACACACACACACACACACAAAAACGTTACCTTAAATGAATCTGCCAGCAGCCAGCTTGACTGTGGCTGATTGGAAGTAAACAAGCTTAAACCTAAGCTGATGGATGGCACACAATAAGAAGACAAACAGGAATATGAATGAACACATCAGAAAGTTTCACCACCGACACGTTAATACGGAGAGACAATGAGGATGAGGATAATGAGGCGAGGGCGAATTTTTCAGCCAGCAGCTATATTACTGATAGAGGGATGAAATGACTTGTCACACACACTCACACACACACACACACACACACAAAACGACGATTGTGGGAAAAACAAATAGAGGGAGAGAAGATGAGACTTGGAAGGCAAATGATCAAGCTGTTTGTTTCAAAACTCTGACAGGTGGCAGAAAAATGGCAACGGAACAACAGAAGAGTTTTTGTCTGTTTGTTGTCCTACATAGTACTGTGTGTGCTATTTTTCACTGGTGTGTGTGGGATGCCTGGTGGCCTTCTAACGTTTTTAATCTATCCGTAACACCCTGCGACTGTGTGTCAGTGCGTGGGCGTGCAGACATACGCAGCCACTTTGACTTTATGGCTCCTTTATTTCTTAGCCCAGTTGTGTCTGTGTGATTTATTCAATGACAAATGCAGTCGCGGTGAATTGGACTGGCCTGTAATGATCTGTCATGTCGCTGAGAGAGGGTAGAGAGGAAAGTCAAGGGAAGAAAGAAGAAGGAATGAGAATGAGGACACAACACAATATCTGGAGAGGTGTGGGGAGGGCTCAAACTTTTTTTTTCCACTTACGCTGGTTTGATTAGGGCTCTCCTCGCTGCCTCTGTCATCTTGCTTCGACATCTCCAGCTGCGGCACATTAGAAACATGTGAGGAGAAGCCACAGAGAAACGAGCTAAGCGCTAATGCAGACAGACGGGGGAGCGTGGTCGCGCACAGCATGGTGTGCAGAAACAGACAAACACAAGCATTGTTTATTTTTGGAATAATGTTCAGAGTTTGAGCGAAGAAGGAACACAGAGACACTGAACTCTGTATGGAAGTCGTTCACTTCTTTTGAGTTAAGACAGCTTATAGATTTATAACAATGTTGTGAGCTGATTTCATGGGAATATATTAGCGCAGACATACTCTTTTGACCTGTAGTTCTCAACCCTTTACTTTTCGTTCCATGCGTGATCATACTCTGATATAAAGGGCTTGAATACTCCTTCACCTCACCTCAGGAAACACAGTTCCTGTTTGTCTGTTCGTCGTACAACTATCACTTAGCTGCTCAACTGCTAACAGTTTTCATACTCTTTCATTTGCAGCACCTAATGTCGAAGTGTCAGTGGGAAACTGAGCGCTGCCTCTGAGGAGCTGGTTATTGTGACAGTAAATATCAAAAAGTCACTGCAAAGTAGTCGAGAATCACCGAATTAAACAATCAGCATGAGATTTATTGGCAGACATGTTGATAACCAGTTCACTGTTTATCTATTTATCACTGTTTATTTATCAGACTGCCCGGTTCCAGCTTTGGTTTTATAACATTGGAAATGGAGAAGCTTTGGATTGGGAGGAATGGTTGGACAAAACAAGGAATTGGATGAGGACACAATGTACTCTGGCAAACCACTCTATGATGGGGACTTCTCACAGTTTTCTAACAGTTTACAGACTCAGTGATTGATTAAACATGCACATAGTTCAGTAGTGAAGAGTTCAACAACTCAGAGCAGGTTTAGACAACTGAGGCTCACCCGTTGGTTTGTGAGCTACTGTTCTGAGGCCTTGAGTCTGACATCACGGCTGTTGCCATTATTTGCTGGCCATACTTGGACAAGAGGGAGCTGGAGATGTAAATCCTAACTGGATCTGACTGAGGATGCAGTCGTAGCGACTTGGCAGTCACAACATGGCCGTGGCCTAAAGCGTGCCCTGTTTTATTGTTTACTGGGACCATAATTTACAAAATGACCATCAGGCTGCATTAAAGAGGACTTGATTCAGATCATAAGCGGGGCCCTATGATTTCCGAGATCACGGACGGAATCGCGGAATTGGTCGTTTAAAACAGAATCTATTTTTTAACGCGGAATATCGCAGAATTTGACATGATTTCACTGAAATGCTGTTTTCGTATGGAAGAGGCTGACATGCACAGTCAATAAGATTAAAAAGGATTACTGTCTGGACACGTAAATCAAGATATCAAATTATAGAATCTATAATAATATAATATAATATAATTTCCATTTCCTTTCCCTATTTTCTTTCCTTTTCTTTTTTAAACTGATTTATTTTTTAATTTACATGTTCAAAATCAAATCAAATCAAAAGCATGTCAGTACAGCCACACAATATATTATTATTATAATTATTATATATATATATATATATATATATATATATATATATATATATATATATATATATATATATATATATATATATATATATATTATTATTTTTTTTTTACATTTTTTTTTCTTCTTTAATGTGTGTACATTTTAGTCATCGACATTTAAAACACACTGTTTTTGGCAGTAAAATAAGAGTAAAAGGTAAAAAGAAAAAAAGGATTCTCAAAAACTAAAATGGAAAAAAATGGAATTTGGGGAAAAATAAAACAGATTTTATAGGGCCCTACATAAGCTCCACACTTTACTGTGGAGTAAAGGTGTGATGATAGACGCTGTTCTGATGCTTTATGTTAAGTGTCAGCTTGAGAACTTGTCTGAATGAGTTTGTCTCATGTTACGTGCTAACACATCAGAATATCTCAGACTCTGATGCTTCTATTTGAACCGTTTTTCTTTTAACGTGTCTCTTGCAAGTCCCCTCACTCCTTTAGAGTTCTCCTTTGGCCAAAAGATTAAGAAATAATGAAAAACAAGCACAATTGGCAGACATATGATAGATTCCACATGAGGTTAATAACCTGGACGACCTGCCCTGGTGTCAATCCAGTGATGTGTGGCGACAGTGAAGGAGAACTGAAGGGATCTCCTCCGCATGACGGATCACCTCACAACAATGTGAATCTTCAGAGGAACCTACACCCCAAAAATTGATTTCTCTTGCTCCCTTTAATGAGACTGCCTCTCATGATTCATGTTTTCCCACATGCAGGAATTGAATTAGCATATTTCCCAGGGCTCAGTCGCGTGGACACATTTTCTAATCAAACTCATCACCATTAACACTCTATTGACAACTCTGTCACTCCGGGTTGATCTGAAGGAAGAGACGTTTTAGCAAATTACTAATTCACCTCCGTGTTATATAAATCCTGCGGTCTGCTCCGAGAGCAAACGAACGACACGGGGAGCAGCTCCCCACGTGGACTCAGAGCCTCTCGTTTGTATTATTATCCAATTTAATAGGCGATTGAACCTGAGGCTCGTTTTAATGACGGCCCTTCTTTCTCATTATACAGAGTCAGAAGGAACATTAACAGACATTAGCAGCTGAATACTGGGAATATGGGACAAACACCTGAAACATTAGTAAACACGACATGTTGAACGGAGAAAAATGACCCTTGAATCTTGAAATAGTTTAATGAGATTGTAGATCATGGCGCACTGCATTTAGCGGTGTACTCTTGCAGTGAAACAGCTCGGCACTAATCAATATTAGATGGAGTTTTGTTGGGGAAAAGCATGCCTCAATGTAAGCAACACTTTCAATCAAATAACAAATGTGATGCTGGGATGGATGAATAATGGAGCAGCAGTGGCTCTAAATGATGATCTTGTATAACAGCTTCGAGACAACAACAGGAGTTTACATTAGTGAAATGTCTCGTGCAGGTCGTATCCATCTGTATAAAAATGATTCCTCTGGTTTTTTTTGCCTCTTGGTCAGTTCAAACTGAAAAAAATAAATGCTCCAGTGCAGATGTAACCCGAAGGACAAAATGTTCAGGAACGAGAGTGTGTGATTGGGTTGCTGGTGGTCATAAAATTCTCAGCGGCAGACAAATAAGGGAACAATTTGACTGCGGTTATCCATGCTCAATATGTTTCTAGTTAGGAAATGAGTGGATGTGCCTTTTTTATGTGGTTGCAGTGAGAACATGCAGCTACAGAGGAGAGGACAAAATAACATCCTGTTTGGTCGAGGAGCAGAAGTTGAAAGGAAAAGCATGACGTTACAACGGAGGGTTTCATTTTTTGGAATTCATTCAAAAACGATGTGATGAGTTACGAAGATGAAGATGTGCCGTGCCGCAGCTAACGATCATTTTCATCTGTTGATTATTTCACAATTAACTGTTTAATTGTTCAAGTTATTTCCCCAGAGCTGAACGTGATCTGCCATCAAGTTGCTTGTTGTATTTGGCCAACACTTCAAACCCCAAAGACTCTCTAAGACACCAAGTAGTATCTTCAACTCTATACAGCATTAATCAGAAAATAAATTAATTCAAAAACTTGTTACTTTTTCTCTGAAGCAGCCTGTAATCTGCAAAGTAACTAGTAACTAAACTTAAAATCAGTTATAATCAAAATGGAACTAAATAAAGTAAATGTAAATGTACCTGTACCATTTTCCCGCCACACCTGCCGGTCTAGCACTGCTCAGTTTGACTCAAGATTCAGCATTTTTGCAAGCCACTCGTTATTTATAAGCTTTTATTATGAAGCAGCGTCACAGAAAACATGTTTTCACCAGCAGTTACTAAAGCTGACTCCTGAAACAGTTAAAACATAGCCGATGTTTGAAAGTACAAACAGGACGAGAGAAACTAAAGAGACTCGGTTAGAAGTTACAAAAGGACCGAGAGCTGAACACAGCTTAAAAAACGTCTTTGTCTCAGGTTCCCTGCACAGACGGGGGCTTGTTATGGCTTTGCTGCCGCTGCCTGCTCCATGGTGGGAGATTCGGCTAAACTCAGCTCACTGAAGCTGGAGATGGAAAAGCAAATCAGTGCCGATCAGTTCGACTCATGTGGCCAAAAGTCTAAGTAGAAAAACGGCAGCAGTTACATTTACTCACTGATTGCAACATTACTGAAATGATGAATTGATTCTCCAGTAGTTTACCAACTCACAATAATGTATCAGCCTTATGTGAGACTGATTTGAGTATCAGTATGAATTGTTTATGAGGGTTTTTCCAATCTCATACACACAATCACTGAAGGACACTGAAAACTGTGAGAAAACTTTACGACACTCGATGGGAGGTTCTTCAAATGATTACTGGTTGAATACGTCTTCTATCAGACGCATAATGGCGCACTAATGAAAGCTAAATGAGGCCAAATCATAAACTTAAAACTCCAAAGCCGCATTATTAACTTTTTTTGAAGGGAAATTAGAAATTAAAGAGTCGATTACACTGAGTGTTAAGAAGAATGAAATAAGCTCACTGGGAGGAAAATGGGAAAACCAGAACACTGATTGAAGTTAGAAACGCTCGGCCTCGCTGCGGTGGGCTCTTCCCCACAGTGTTGATATTATAAAGATGCACCCAAAAGAGCTATTTTGGGAAATTTGATGAGCTTGGAAAGAAGTTTTCAACTACTTAGTAATTATTGAGTCATTTTCTCAAAGCAAAACCACATATTACCACTATCACACTATGGCCTTTTGTTTATTGATGATTTATTTCTCCAATATCTTCCACGCGTTGGAACTCATCTCGAGCTCATTTCTTTCTTATTAAAGTGCAAATTAGATAGTGTTCACTTTCAAACAAAGAGAGCAACCCAGAAATGAACTTTTGCTCAAAGAAAACACAACGAGGGAAAACGGTAGATTCTCCACTTTGTGTTTTTCCGTCAGACCAACCTGCATTGCGTGCGCGTTCTGCAGGTTCTGGAGTCCTTCTTTCAGGTTCTGGACTTGGTTCTTCAGCTGCTGTTTGTCCTCAAAACTCTTCTCCAGCTCTGCCTCCCGCTGTTTCAGTTCTTCCCTCATCTTTAACAGTTGCTGCGAAAGAAAAAGCAGAACAGTGAGCCACTAATGCTACTGTGAGCTAACCAACCGTGACGACGCTAACCTCGCGCTCTGAAAGCAGAGGAACAATCAGCCACTTGTTTTATTAATATTTAGCATGTAATCCCTGCACCGGCAATCAGAACCGCAGCTTAATACAGAAAAGCAATTAGATACTCCTGTGAATTATACTTCCCATAAACATTTGTTAAAGAGGAAACAATTGTTGTATCATATTGAGTCCAAGAGAGGAGTCATTTGGCGAATCCTTTGCTTGTTAAACAATCTAAAATTACGGATTACATGTAGAGGAAGCGACGCACGCCAGCAGTTTGTCCTCTGAAGTTTCCTGCTCGACGCAGACGAAACGATTCACGTCCTGCTGCGTTACTTTCACCAGGAAGAGGGTCTGAGGACGCGGGGCGGGGGGGGTCTGTCAGCTGTGAGTTTTCATCTGCAGTTACACGTAAAGTTTTTCTGCATTACATGCTCTATAATTCACAGAAAAGAGGAAACGGTTTGCCCGCACGTGCTGATAATATTTCACTGTAATTTGCGTGTCGGCGTGATACGACACGTAGACCCACGACAAGGGGAGGTGTCCAGTTTCACTGTCTTCCAATTCATTTAATCCATTCAGCTAATCTTTTCATAAACACATCGTGAGAGACGTAAGCGGGAGAGGTAATTAGTCTTCGCAAGCAGAAACGAACAGCGGGGCCTTAATGGATTCTCTTCTTCTCAACGTGAATCGATCATACTTTCTATTACCTGTGACAGCCCGATAAGTGAGGACACTTGACAAACGCTAGAACGAGTCAATTCAGTCATTCTTTAGTGTTTGAAAAGGCAGATTTAAGGGTCTCTGAAGTTCTTTTGACAGTGGAACAGTTGCTCATCCTGGGACGATTACAGAGTTAAAGGGACAGTTCACTCTGAAATGAAAAAGTACATATATTTCCTATTACCTGAAGTGCTACTTATCCATCTAGAGAATCCACAGACCTTGTTTGATCAGTTTCATGTAGGAGCATGTAATTACTGACGGACAGATGAAGATCTTTCTTTCCTTCTTCCCCGACCACTTTAAGGATTTACTGTCTGTTTGTCAGACACTGAATTTATGTGTCTGTAAATGTTGGTGACTGTTAAAACACCAGGAGTGACAAGAAAAACAGGGACTTAACCATTCTGTCCCAGACAAAGCCTAATATGTGGTGTTTTATGAATAATATCTGGAAATGTTGTCAATAATCCAAATCAAAAACTGTTTTACCAACCGCTGGGGTGACTGGATGTGGAAAATGAAAGCAGGGATGCTGAACAACAACAACATTCAGGAGCAAAAAGTACAAGCTGCATCTGCAAAGAAAAGAAGCCTCCAGTACTTTTCATTATCTATCTTTTAATAAATGGTTATGGAATTGTTTTAATAGCCTTGGGTTTGTTCCAAGAATCTGTGTGCCGTTTGAGTCATAGCCTCCAATCCCAAGAAAAACCCATTTCGTCTGTGAATAAGTTCCTTTAACAAGACAAAAACCTTAAAATATGTTTTTTTAAGCAGCTCTTCAGAAAAAAAAAGACTAACAGCTGCTCCAGAGAGCTGCACCTTCCCACATGTTCCTGCAGAGCACTCTTTTAAAGTGCTGGATGATGAATAAATGACAGTCGTGTTTTCAGACTGCATGGAAAATTCAAAGCATTAACCTGAGCGACGATGTTCTTAAAGAGGACCTGGTGCGAGGAGATTACACATTTTGTTGGATCTGAAGGTGTCTGGATGCGTCTCTGTGTTTGTTTGTCAGGTGTTACCTTCTGCATGCCTTGCAGGGCCTGCTGTAGGAAGCTGAGCTGCTGAGAGTGCGTGCTGTCCTCCTCGCTCCTGATTGGCTGGTTCTTGCCCTGTTCCTGTTTGAGTAGCTCCACCTCGTTCCTGTAGGCGTCCAGCTGGCAGCGCAGGGAGTCGTTCTCCTCCCTCAGGGCCTCTGCTTGGGAGACACCTATAGATTTATTCACAATGTACAGAAAACAGTACAGAATATGGTGATGTTTTTTTTTTCCCCTCCCAATTTATGCTTCATTACAAAAAATATTCTCCAGTTTTTGCTACCCTGTGTCTTTTTGTCTTTTGGGGAAAAATATTAACGTCAACAATGAAAATATTAAAGACGGGAATGCACAAGATGAAGAAGAAGAAGAAGAAGAGGAAGAAGAGCTTGATGAGGAGGATGACAAGGAAGAGGATGAGTGTGAAGAGGAGCAGGAGAACAAAGAGGCTGAAGAAGAAGAAGAAGAAGAAAGGAGAAGAAGCAGCAGCAGAACCAGGAGAAAAAGTAGCAGAAGAAGAAGAAGAAGAAGAAGAAGAAGAAGTAGAAGGAGAAGAAGATGCAGAGGAAGAAGATGATGAAGAAGAAGAAAAGCACAAAAAGGAGGAAGAGCGTGAAGAGGAGCAGGAGGAGAAGGAAGAGGCTGAAGAAGAAGATGAAGACGAGAGGAGAAGAAGCAGCAGCAGCAGAAAAAGAAGCAGAAGAAGTAAAAGTGTAGAATTTCAGGTTCGGGTTTCATAAGATCTTCTACAATCTTATCAGAGATGTGAAAAAACCCTCAGGTGTGTGTAAAATGTATGTTAGGAACTTAAAACATGAAAATAGGAAAATGTGAAATTATTACTTCTCGGCCATTAGAAGCAGGTCGTTATCGTTTATTGGTGTCAACTGAAAATATTCCATATTTTGCATCCCGCGTCGAAGCTATCGCACTGTGACATTTGTAGTCACGATCGGATCACTCACTTTTTTATCCAAGTGAGAGGGTGCAGAGAAATATTAAGCAGGTTTGTTGGCTGATGAGAATCTCAACATTCAAAACATAAGGACGAAAGAGACGAGCTCAATTGACTTTCTATGCAAATTTCAAGCATTTTCAAAGAGACTCAACTGTAAAATGTCCTTCTGATTGTCTGCTGACACATATCTCTGCCTTACTTCAGTAGAAGCATTTCAGAGGACTATCGTGTTTGCATCTATACGCCAGGCAGCAAAATCTTAAAAACTTCTCTTTAACAGTAACACATATTGAGATACACTTTGGGCTAATTATTAAAACTGAAACAGAACTATGCGCTTGTTGTTTGACTTGATTGAAAGTGACGCAAAGTATCAGGAGTGATATTTTGTGCCCCTGATTCCAGATATCAAAGCTCACATTAATTTTTCCGTCATAGACGATGTTATGTAACTCACAGCTGGAGCTTTTCTACGACTTCGGGTTGGGGGTGAAATTCTGTCAGTTGAATCATCAGTGCAAAGAGATGAACAGCTGCGTCACAAAATATCTGGGTCTTTGATAAAAAGTGACAAGTACAATCATGTATATCTAAAAACCTTGTGGGAGAACATCTGATCGACTCGCTTGAAATTCTGTGGCAAACCGCCACTACGACCCAACAGTCTCCTTTAAATAGATCAAACCTATTCCAGTATCAAATAAAACATCTTTAAGTCCTCAAGATCGTATTCAGATCTTCACCAAAAGTTAATGGAGTCTACTCTGGGTTGAGACCCATCCTCTATCCACGTTCCATAGAAATCTGTTCAGTAATTTTAGTGTAATCTCATAAAACAACAACTAACAACCATAAATCATTGGCGGAGGTTCCTCTACCCACAATATGATCATTACATCATCAGGAAGAATCACAACGTGACAACACTCCTGAGGCTGAGCTGGCAACGTAATCAAACGGCTCCTCAACTGTCATCAGATTTCATTTTAAACCTCGTTACGTGCTGCTGGTGTAAGAAAAATCACCTCTTTCTGACTGATCGCTTCAAGCCCAGACAAAAAAACCCTTAAAGAAATCAATCTCTGCCCTTTCTGTGGCAATTAACAGTGTGTTCATGTAGGATCCTGTCACTTGTATTATGAAGCTGACTGAGAAAAAAATAACAGAAACAACATGTACCAAACACAAAAGAGTCCAAAATCTAAAGGTAAAATGTTGTGAAGCTATCTGGAAGTGTGATAATCAAACACCTACAGTATATTAGCATGAACTACAGAAAGCTGTGTTAATCCCAAAGTGTTTCGCCCAATAGCTCTCTACTGGACATTTGACCTGACCTATTGAGCAAATAGAGGAGACAGTGGGAGTTTATTATTATACGAGACCTGCTCAGCTCCAGAGATGTCCGGTATTATCAGCTCCTCTCTCCTCCTGTGGGCCTTGAGGGGAAGCGCTTTGGAAAAGTGCAATACACTGACTGGACTGGGGAGATAAGCCCCGTCCTGTGTGTGTGTGTGTGTGTGTGTGTGTGTGTGCGAGAATGCGTGTCTGGCGAGGTTTTGTGTAGGTGTTCATGAGTGCTGCCTGCAGTCTATCATGGAGGACCATCGGCGGTTCTAATGAACTCTTGCTGGGTTGAGTGTGTGCGTGTCCTCGCTGTGTTTGTGTGTACTTTTTCTCCCAGTGCAAAAAAAGAAAAAAAAAAAAAATGAAGGTTTAAGGTGAGAAGAGTATTGATCTGAGAGCCTCATCAACTTGGTGTGAGGAGATGTCAACCACTTGGCCAGATTCTGAGCAATTCCCCTTTCTGTTACATAAGAGGCGGCGCTATCGACCTGCAGATATCCATGAGCACACACACACACACACACACACACACACACCTACGGGCGGGGAGTCATGCACGCGGGCGGTTGTTTTGCTTTCTATTCTTTACATGAGTCAGACGCAGAGCATCGATTCACTTTTTAAGAGGCTGCAGTCATAACACAGGTGTTTCTCTGAGCGGCGCGCTGACGTGTAAATGTGCCCCTTTGCTTAAAGGTTAGCGAGTAAAGCGAGTGTAACAGTCAGCCTGTCAGCGCAAATAGCCGAGAAAGTGTCACATTTACACCCGTCACCTGAGCCAATCCTGTAGCATCGAGCTAAATGACAGGTCTGACAGCATTGCTAATTACTGATAGCTATAATAGCAAGGTTGCAAAAGAGAAGCGGCTGAGTTGACGACTGCATTTACATACATTTGCATGCTGATTAGAGAAGCTGTCATATTAGCAAATGGCAGAGATCAGAATGATTAAAAGGCACGAAGAGAGTGTGTGAAGTGAGCGTTACAACGCACGCAGGTTGGGAAGAAAAAAAAAAAACACAAGATGAGAGACGACATTACACGTGGTGGTTTCACGCCTGCTGCCCCGGTGACGACTGCAGACTTACGGGTTATTGTACCGGCGGCTGAGAGATTAGGAGCGCCGTTAGTTTTTGTTGCTTCTGCACTCACATCCAGGGAAGAACAGAAGATTATGGCACTTCAGCGATACCCTGATCTGAGATTAGATGGCAGCCGGCAGGTGTAGACTAGATTTTCACACACGTAGACGCTCAGATGTACATTCATAAGGTGGACTGGGGATAATGTCTTTTAATAGTTGTGTATGCCATCAACACAGCACAGTGCCTGAGGTGTCAGAATCCTGATGAGTGTTTTTTTTTTTGTTTTTTTTTATTCATGGAGAGTTGTCAGATGCTTGGGGGATGATTACTGTCTTCTCAGTCAAACCGAGCTGCCTCCTCCTGCTATTTAACACGCTTTGTGTCCATTCTCTGGAGACCTTGATCAGTGTATGGCCCGTCACGTTGACAGTGAATACGTGCGTGCATATGCATACCCGAGTCCTCCGAGTCCTTGCTGTCAGGGGCGTCCTCCATGTCATCGTCAGACATCTCCATCTCCTCCTCTCGCCTGATGCCCATCAGCTGCTCATTGTGCATGTTTCTGATCTCCTGCAAAAAACACAAGCAAAGGAAGGGCGGGTCAGAGCTGCGGAGGCTCATGGGTGATGTTGTAGCAGGATCATCCGTGACGCACCGCTTTGATTTCACTGTTACTGTTTAGCGTTGGCTGTAAATGATATTTATAACAGATTAGAACAGATGAGGTGACTGAAGATGAAAAGGATGGTCTCAGCTGGTGCTTAACACTTCTGGCACAGCGATGGGGCAGGTGGTAGCACAAACATAACCTGTTCCCACAGTTTTGTACCTGTTAGTGCACATTCATGCAGCCAAAATAGATGATAAGTGTGTGAAAGTGAGAACAAGAGCTCCTGTCGAAAGTGTCAAAGCCTTACACCGTCAGATGACACTGATTCAGGATGACGGAGCATTAAAAGCATCTCAGGCCCTGTAAACATTTGGCATCAACATGCGTCCTGTGTGGATCCGATCACAAGTGGACGGTAGGGGGGGTGAACAGCTCGAAGATGCCTTGAGGACGCATTTAAGGTCCAGTGACCAAGACTGTTTCTGGTTCTGGGTTAGTCTAGGATGCATGTGACCACATTCTCTTAGCAGTTTGTGTGACGTGAAACAATCACAACGGATTGAACAGAGTGATTTCTGAGCTCCATGTTGGCAGCAGAAGTTTGTGAAAGCACCGTCTGCTTCAACTGATCACTGAACTCATCACCACAACACCACTAACCTCCCTAACAAATCCCATGATTTAATCATGAGGAGAATTCTCACAAACTTGGTACCTTCTTGTAAATTTGTTATTATAAAACAACACATTACAATGTTTAATTCCTTGTAAATAGTGTCAGTTTGTTGTGGCATCGCTGTAAAAGCCCGTCTGGTTTTATATCTGAACTACCGTTTAAACACACCTTCACCATCTTCATCAAATGTGTTAACACAGTGATGGTAGATAGTACAAATACACTGAAGAGTGACTGATACAGACTACTTCTCTGAGGTCTGTGGAGAACAGCCCCAGACTTCCTTTAAAAATACTCCAATTTTTTAGATTAGGTGCGTTAGAAACTTGATACACTTTGTGAAACGCTGTCTACAACAGGTTCTTAACTATCTGGGCTAAACTTGTGAATTCGGCAAACGTTATACATGAAGAAATGTCTGTCTTTGTGTGATTCGACGGGCTTAAAGCTGTTCACCTGTGATCGGATCACTCAGGACAGATGGTAACAACTAATGTGAACGGCCTCTTAAGCTTGTTTTTTTATTACACCCATGTTTCATTCTAATTGACTGCACATGTGGAAGCCCAGAGCAGTAACTGTATAATATCACTCTTCTCTGTTTCATTTTAACCTTACGGACAAAATCAATAATGACTAAATCCATCTGGAGACCAGAAACCACAAGCAGGTCTTCAAATTGGTTTCGAGATTACGGTCAACCCCACACTGAAATGCACCGGCTGTAAATTAGTACAAACCTTCCAGGTGTGTGTCAAGAGACAAGCAAAAACAAATAAACAGAATCCTCAGGACACTTTTCGCACATTAGACAGCTTAGACAAAACCGTGAAACGTGGCGTTTCTGAGAATCTGCGCTTGCGTGGGGTTTTAAACACCAGTCGGCTTTCATCCCCTGTCGTGAGCAGATGTTTGAGCTACAGGAGTGTCTGGATTAAAAGGAGGAGGTCGAATGTTAACGCTGCCGGAGAATAGAGAGTAGAGAGCACGGCTAACAATGGGAGAGCGACTGATCGGCCATTTTTCACACAGAGGGATGAAAAACGTCCGCTAACACAAGTTGACCCAGTGTTTCCTCTGTAGTTGACTTGCAGCAGCTGTAGCAGGGGAGCATGTTTGGCATTTGTTCCACGTCCAGCTGTGGTGTTAAATAACATTTTGGATGTCATAATGACCTTTGACCTTTTAGATATAAAATGTTATAACCTTCTCATTTCATCCTACTGGACACTGTTATAATTAGCCGTTTTCAAGATGTCCGTCTTGTTCTTGTGAATGAAACATCTTCGAAAATGCCTTCAAATTTGGCACAAACGATGTGGTGATGAGACGGAGACACTTTATATTCAAGAGGGTCAAAAGGTCAACTTCACTCTGACATTTTATCATTCTGTTATCAATGTCCTGGTCTTTTATTCTTATTTTAGAACCGCAAAGCTCAGGAACAGCAACTTGACTGGGGTGCAGATGTACACAGCCGCAAGCTGGTGATTCAAGTCATCATATGAACCGTTGAGTAAGGGCCAAAAATGTGTTTTGTGAGGTCAGAGTGACCTTCGACCTCCAACTTCTAATGAGTTCACGCTCGAGTCAAAGCGGACGTTGCCAGATTTCAAGAAATTCTTGATATCACGTTCAAATGAATGAAGGAAAAGACAGAAAGCCAGTGAAGTCGTGGGCGGAGGCATAAAAATGAAGAAATAAAGAGAAAAACTGATACTTGTGTTCTATTAAAACACATTATATTTTCTAAAATACTTTAAAATGATCCTCTCGGGTATTTTAGACCTCACGCTCTGACACGCCGATGCATGAAATTCACCTCAACAGTGTTTAAAAACGCACTAATCTGGCTTCATGAACAGATGATTAATATGTTCAAGACATGTCACCTTAAACAGGAAGTTGATTTATTGTATTATTATGTTAATTACACGATAATCTACACTGCTGAACATTTATCACAGCTGTATAGATCCAAATCAACTCGGCTCCAGACAAATAAGAACATGTCGACTATGTGGAGGAAATTATTTAGTAATTACTTTGTTTATATTATCAGATCTGCTATTCTTAAAGTATAAACGCCGACCTACATGCAAAACACCACTTAACTGAACTTGAGTAACCTACCGCAGCCTTGATACAGTGAACAACTCCCTGTGATTTATTTCACACTGAACCACACGCACCAGGATATCTGGGCACCAACTTTTATATAAAACATTCACACATTTAACTTGTAAAAGAGCACGAGTGGAGCACATGGAAAGTGCTCTCACTTGACGATTTTGCATATTGAACCACATACAGACAAACAACACCAGCGGATAGAGACATGACTGTTCTGTCACTGACACATTCACAACAACAGGCTGAAAAACACTCCCAAAAAGCTAACGGGAGCGAAAAAAGTTGCCCGCGAGAACACAAACTTACAACCATCTGTCAGCTGACATTATCAGCCTGAGCCAGTGGCAGAGGTCAAACAGGTACTCTAGACACACCAAGACATGCAGACACACAACCATCTGGTGTGTGTGGAGCACAGTGTGCAAACACAAGCGCACACGGCACAATAAAAACACTGATAGAGGGAGGCAGCTGTTGTCTGATTCAGCCTGAGAGCTGCAGCGACTCAACACCGCTGCTCGTTCCTCCATATTTCACCTCCGGGCCTGAGAATCATACTGAATATACAACGACTGAGAGAGTGAAGCCGGCTGCCTATTTGATGATAAACTACCCCCGAGCAACTGCGCTTACTTACCTATGCTCTTTACACTGGCCAGAGGCTGCCAGACCTATAGATGACAGCCTCTGAGGCAGGCCTGTGTGAGCAACGTCAAAGTAAACCCAGATTAAGACACATTTTTGGCTTTTAAATCAAATCACTCCAGACTTGTTATGTTAAAGAATGACCAGTCGGGCTTGAAGTCACCGAGAGCTAGCGCCCGCCTCTGCAGCTCCGAGCTGCCTTTTGACACTTTTAGCCTGCTATTTTGGTTCTGACCTTCACAATGTGGCAATATGGTTGCATCTCTCAGCTCTCATTACACCCACATGTACTGTACAAACCTCAAGGCAAGCCGGGCGAACTCCACCAGCGCAGCGATTAATGACAGGGAGCTGAAGTAAACAAGTCGCTGGTGAACAAAGTGGAGCTTCAAGCAAGTCAAGAATCCACGTATCTACCCAGTTGTTGATGGTAACCAAGCTGAAGCCAAAAGGCGAGAGAAACATGGTGGAAAGCTGCTGTTTTTCTGTGACTAATCTTGGCTGACAACATCGAAGGTTGTGTTTTCTAAGGAGCTGTAGGAAACTTCTAATATCCAGTGAGCACCAAGAGGGATTTTGGTGTAGACTAAAAACTGGGCTTTAGTCAGTCTGAATCTCTAAGACCCCATTTTACTTTTCTTTTCAACCAGCTATATATTAGATATTAGAACATCAGTGTGGGTCAGTTGTGGCTCGAAAGGTAGAGCTGCTGTCTGTTAATCAGAAGGCCGGTGGTTTGATCCCTGACAGCAGGTGTCGACCTGCTCATCAGGAGCATTTTGGGGTTTGGCGTCTTCCTCAAGGATACTTCAACATGCAGCCAGGGGAGCCGGGGGAATCGAACCAGTGACCCCATCCTACCTCCTGAGCCGAAGCTGCCCTAATGCACCTGATACTCTACCGCGTTTTTTCCCCGTTTTGACTCCGCGGTGAAAGGAAATTATAATTTTTTCAACATACCAGATCGTTCTGCTACTCTGACACTTTCCTTTGCCTTCTTAAGTACTTGTATCCACATTACTGACTCTTAATGAATGAAATTTGGCTTGTTTAAGTACTTAAGGAGATCTGACACTTGTCTGTTGCCATACAGCCTTTAAATACCTTGAGATTATTTTGGTTTGGTGTTAATTATCAGTAGCTTTGTCACAGTAGTTTGGTGGTAAAAATACTTTTTGGTAGGTAAATCTATATCTTAATTCCTTTTAGGAAAAGGTTATTGTTTCCACTTGCTTGTGTAATTCCTCACCGTGTATTAACTTACTTAAACACAGAGATACAGACTCAAGTCGGGCCGGCGCTGAACCAAAAGCTTTGAGTCCAAATGACTTCATCTGTCTGTTCACGTCTCAGACACACACACACACACACACACACACACACGAAACCCACTCTGAATAAAGAATAAAGTCTATTCTCACAGGTATATAACAGTGTAAAGTAGCTGGAAGAGAAAAAAAAAACCCCAAAAAAACTACAAAGACCGTTTGAACCAGGACGTCTTTTAGAGGATTTATTCAAAACAATGTTTTCTGAACGAGGACATATTCTGCAGTGGACCATCCGCCCACAGTGGCGTCTTTCACTTGCATCTATGGTCACGTTGTACTCCCAGGTGAATGCATTGAGCGTCTATAAAGGAAGTCTGAGAAAGAATGGACAGATCCCTGAGGCCTGATGGAAACACTCTAGTATCCATATAATAGATTTGAATACTTTCTGCTACGCTGTTGATACAGAAGAGAGCGATTCCCGCATGAGAAGAATGCCGAGACTCTCAAGGTCTGAGCGAGGGAAGTAAAACAATACAGAAGTGGCCTTTACTGACGTCAACGCAACCAGCCGTGCACTCAAGCATCTGCATATGAACGTGCATCATTCAGCTTCCTACTTACTCCTCAGGTGTGTGTTAAAAGACCTCCTCGCTCGCTATTATGAGCGTGATAATGTTCCTGTAAAGATTGGTAATTTCGCTGTTTTCGTAATAATGCAGCAAATCCAACCATCAGAGCGACACATCGACTTTGTCAGACCTACCTGTAGAGAGACGCTCCTGCTGTGTGACATTCTGTTGTTACTGTGCATGTGTGTGTGTGTCGGTGTACCTCTAAAAATATATTCCAAATCACACTTTTGAACTGTTTGTTGTTTATGCTGAGGTTCAGAGAAACTTACCAATCGGATATGATCATATATGGTCCATTAGACCCACGGACTGCCGCACACTCAAGACCCCTCCATTAAATACAACCCATCATCATGCTAATTAATGCTCCATTTGGCAAAGAGAGAAAAAAATGGTGAGCAGATAGCAGAAAAAAAAAGTCTGTAGATTAAAAAATTAATAGGCTTTTATGGCTCGAGATGCTCCTTGATTATTGGCTCAAAATGAAAAATCTTTGTATTTGTTGGGGGAAAAAAGGCTTGTACAGATTTACCTGTGTTCTGGACACCCTTAGAGATGGAAAACTCACCCAGGAGTGGTGCAGGGAGGGGGAGGGGAGGAGGAGGAGGAGGAGGAGGAGGAGGAGGAGGAGGAGGAGGAGGAGGAGGAAAGGATGGAGGTTTGGACCTGGGTGTGTCTGGAGGTGATCAGCCACATGTTCTGCATCCTGGCTTCGCTCAAAGTACTTACTGTAACAAGGAGTCTGCTTTTTTTTTTTCCCCCTTCTGATTTCATTTTTTCTTCACATGTTCAAATGTTCAATCATTACACAACCTTAATCTAAGCATCTGGACTATTGATATAAAAAAAAATGAAATAAAGAACTTTACAGTGAGTAAAGCGGGAGACAGGAGTCCAACAAAAAATGGGATAAAGTCTAAATTTCCCCCCATAAATCATGTGAACGAACAGAACGAAATCAAAGTATACTAACCTCTGCTTGTTTGCGCCACATGTCCAGGTTCTTGCGCTGAGCTTTGGAGAAATGGTCCCATGCCTTTTGTTTGGAAGCAGCTTGGAATACAGACACAATCTGTTCAACTGTGGCGGGATGCAGGGAAGGACCAGAGACCATCCAGAGACAGAGAGAGAAAGAAAGACAGAGGGCAGGTGGGAAGGAGCAGAGGAGTGAGAAAGTGGAGTCAACTAGTGATGTAAAGAACTGTGTGAGTGTGTGTGTGTATACATATATATGTATGTTTCTGTGTGTGTGTATGCAAGCGTGTGATCTACTTACCTGCTGATGCCAGTGCATCACCTCGTGGATTGTTGGATGCGTAATTCCCCCACGAGCAAACTTAAATAAATTCCACATCTTTCCCACACGTCTACATAATATATGGTGTACTGGCTCTTCACAGTTGCTCTGCTAACACTGACTTTGATTTCTGTTTGCCAGGAGCTTGGCTCGACAGGAGTGATGGGCACTTCAGTCCAAACAGAAAAAAAAATCCAAAAAAACCCCAAAAACTACTTGACAGGCTGCCATGAAACTTGGCCAAGAAACTGAAGAGCAGGTCAGCACCCTGCATGGTGGCTTCTGCCATCAGTGTGTGAATGAGTGAATGAGACAAGTGTTGTGAAGTGTTTTGAGACGTCAGTAGACTGGAACAATGTCCATTTACCGTTTACAGATATAACTGGCTCCTAGAGGATGAATCCTACACACCAGGGTGTAAAATTAACTCTTCTGTCTACCGGCCCGCGGCAGGTAGAGACTAACATCTCTCAGAGTTGTGAAAATTAAAAGAGGTTGGTGTTCCAGGTCACTGCACTTTGTTTCCATTACCTGTTTATTATTTTCTCATTAAATCAGCTCAGTTGTACAAATCCCCAAACACTCAGATCCACTGGTGTTGGCGGCTTTTTATTTCTGTGAGTCGCTGTCAGCGCGTTTCTTACAATCATGCGGCTGTTATTTATGTTTTCTCAGCTTAGCTCGCTCAGTACAGCTAACTCACTTTTTTCAGGCTTCAAAGACTGAACTGACTGAGTTGATCTGCTTTCTCCCTTCACTGGTGACAGGGAACAGTTTTCTCTGCTGGGTGACAGTTATAGGTTGCAACTTCTGCCTGAAGGCAACTCTGAGAAGACACACCTTTGTTGCTGAATCCTAAAATGGATTTCCTTCAAATCTGATAGATATTCATGTGCCTCTCACTAGTAACAACTCATCTCCTGAATTTTAATCCACAGCCATGATCTAATTTGTCAAATAATTTGTTGGATGACCAAATGTTTGCACAATTAATTTCTGCACTCTGTTCTTTATTGCAAATATGAGCACGCTAACATGCTAAACTAAGAGTGTGAACTTGGCAAACATATCTGCTGAACATCAGCGTGCTGACAGAGATCGTCTGTGCAGGCTCACAGAGCTGCTGGCATCGCTGCAGACTCTTTGTCTTGTGTCATATTTTTTTAACAAGGGAAATTTTGCTAAGCAACTGGCAGCTGCCAAAAATAACTTACTTTAAGTGTGCCACTGCTGACCACTGTGCAGCTCCACCACAGCAGTCGGCTGTAAGGAATCTCGTGCAAGGACACTTTGTTAAAGTAGCTCAGTGTCCCTGATTCCCTTTCTCCCTATTCAGATTTCTGTCCTCTTATAAAACAGGAAAGGCTGAAACTGTCACACCTCTGCAGTTAACATTTCAGTAGCTGCGAAAATGACGGCGCAGAAACTGAACAATGGGACTCCAATTACTCTCATTCGGACCAGACCTTTAACTCCTGGGTCTTCTACAAGTCCACATGTGATGTGGCGATGACGGCTGGTCTGAGTCTGACTGAGTCTTCTGTGTCAGACTCCGTCTCTGCTGCAGTGTGGTGATATAGTCATCTCTATCTGTTGTCATGTGGGTGGTCATGGCGGAGTGTGCGGGTGGTCTGTGTATCCCAGAGGTCCTAATGTACACGGAGGAGGGGAGACTGGGGGTCAATATGACTGCCGGCTGTGTGTGTGTGTGTGTGTGTGTGTGTGTGTGTGTGTGTGTGTGTGTGTGTTTGCAGAGCAGCAAGAGAGAGAGAGAGAGAGAACAGTACAGGGATCAATAGCATCTTCCCAGCACCCTGTAATTTGATGGAGCAGATCGATGGTGAAGTCAGAGAAGAGAGGAAAGGGTAGAGACTTTTTGTGTGTGTGTGTGTGTGTGTGTGTGTGTGTGTGTGACAACATTTCTGTATTCCACTTCTTTACAATATGGTAGGAAAGAAGTTCAAATGGAGACTCTTCACAGCGAGGTCTGTGGATTATCTTTAGGAAGAGGGACATTGTTTCTGGAAAGGCGAAATGCTTCTGAGTCTTTGAAATGCATTATTTTTTTCAACGCTTTGAGCGCCACAAATGAAATTCTCTGCGGCTTTATTGTATTAGTGTAGCAGCCGAAGATTGAGAAGCCAATATCTCAGAGCCAGGGCACATAAAACGAAAGCCATCTGCATGGTTTGAACCCTCTAGGGACTAAGTAATACTCTTTTTTCCTTCTGATTCAGGTGAACTGACCTTTAAGGCGACATATTCCATCAGAGACAGACCTATGTGGACGGCAACGAAACAAATCAGGAGGCTGCATTTACTTGGTACGGGTGGGGAGTTGTTCCCAAGTGAAACTTGTAAAAAACATCGCACAGGAGTCCGGTCTCTGCGTTATCATTAATATGGCCAGCAATGCACCAGGAGGAAGGCAAAGTCATGAATAGGAATGTGTTTGCATTGGCTGAAATGATGGAGGGCGGCTAACACAAGGACAGCAACTCCGCTTCCGTTTATGTGGTTTATAGCCTACAAACACGGCCACATAAATCTTCTACGTGTTCAATATGTATCCTCCACTCGATGCACAATAAATGAAACAAAAACTGGAAACTTTACCTCGTTTTCAAGGATGTTTACATTCTAGTTAACATGCGTGTGGAGGGATAAGTGGAGACAAAGTGCCGCAGGCGTTAGTGTAAACCAGCAGCTGCTCAGGCGAAGCTGTCAGAGGAGGGCAGGGGAGCAGACTTTGCCTTTGGCCTTTCATCAGTTGTAACGAGCCAAGCATGCATCTACTCTATATGTTTGTATTCATGCAGTGAATGTGTTGGGCTACTTACTACTTTCATCTGAAGGCAGCTCGAATAATATTCCAGTCAAGTCACCGGTGCCGGTGTTATTTTCCCTTGTTTGTGTGTAAAATATTTATTTATCTGAAGGAGCAAGGACACTGAATGCCTCTCGGTGGTTAGGAAAGAAATCAAAACTTACCTTTCACATCCTCCCAAACACAAACTAGCATGAAACAAAGTGGCTTTTACGATGCTTTTAAAATCAAGAACCTTTGCGTCCACAATGTGCGGCTCCTTAATTTAATTAATACCGCGCACACATGCTCTGTGCACCATGTGAGAGTCAGTGAGGGGCTGTGGACATTATCATACTTACTTATTTGCAGCATTTCAGGCTCATAAAGTCTTGACTGGGATTTTGCCCTCATTTGTGAATAACTGGCTGTTGACCTCTACAATCTACAGTATGCTTACGTTAAGGACACTTACACTGATCCAGCCAATCACGGAGTGCACGCATTCTTATCCTCCGCCTGTACTTCGACTTCAAAACAAGGAGTATCATGTATTCTAGTGAACTTTCACTGAGTTACCCTCTCCCCTTCAGTGTGTGTGAGTGATCCTGAATTGATCTTTGGGCTTGATACATGTATTTCTGTCTGTAGTGTGTGTGACTGAGAACACAGGACTCACATTGACCCACTATACCAGACAGAGCGGTCTTGAACTTGTCTTTGGCCTCCTCCATCTCCTTCTCGTGCTGGCTCTTCTCGCCCGTCAGCCGGCGGATGTGGCCGTTGGAGGACTGGATCATGGAGTAGAAGTTGTTGGCGTTCCTGCGGTTGACTTCGCCTCGTTCAAGCCAGGTCAAGAGCACGCGCACCGCTTCGGGAAACTTGCCGTCGTCTGGCCAAGAGGTGCGAACACGGAGAAAAGGAACAGTCGGAAAAGCAAAGATAAATTATTCATGCACAGTCCCGCGACACTAATGCTTGCGAGGCCAAAAAAGATTACAAAGCCTTGTAAAAGTGAACATGATTATCATAATCCGTGTGAGACAAGACTGTAGTATAAAGACAAATAAAGGCAAGCAAGCAACTTTTAATATGTTGAGGGAAAAGTCAACAAAATAAAATCCGGGTTTATGTGAGGTAACGCTGGAATGATTAAAATAACGCCACGGTTAAGTGAAGAGAACAATGACAAGAGAACAAAACTGAAATGTAAGGAGTGGCTGTCATCCTCTTTAACAACACCTGCAGGAAACGGAGTGAAGGTTGAAACCTTTTTAGTGGTTTCTAGTCATCAAAAGGACAAAACTTTGACCCTGAAAACAGCTAAACCTCCCCCTTTCTCCCTCTGGGTAGAAGATTCAGGAGAGAGTAAACCTAAATCTGCAGCAAATAACTGTGATGTGTGTTTTCCCACCAACAGCCAAAAGTGATCAGAAACAAATCTGTGGATACAACAGCAGCGAGTTCTTTACAGCGGGGCCAGCGGAGGCAGGGCTGTGAGAGACTCGTGCAGATGGCAGAGTGGCAGAAAAGTCACAGCCATTTTGTTATCGTGCGAGTGTGACTGAAACCTGGAAGTGTCATTGCTCATTAGAGGAACAAGTTTATTCAGCCAGAAACTCGACATAAAGGGGGGGCGGGGGGGGTGAAAGGAGAAAATGGAAAAGGATGAGCCGAGAAGAAATACGAGTGCAGAGGGGAAGGGAGAGGAGAAAAGGGACAAGATAAGAGAGAGGAGCATGTGCTGAGGGGGAGAGTAAACCGATCTACCGTGTTTAACAGCCTCTGTGTAACGTCCTTTGAAAACAAATTCCCTGAATTTGTTAGGACATCAGAGAAACTGCTTTGTCAGTTTCACCAGCTGCAGCTCAGGACCTTCCCTGTAACCCTTTGACTTGCACTGGATGCCAACCACAAGCACAAAATCATACCTTAATCCTCCTGTTAGAACGAAGTGCCGTGAGTGGATCCATTTTTACTCGAGTTTGCTCATAAACAACGAGATTTTGCTTCTTTACCGAGCTCTGCTTCTTATGCAGTATCGTGTAACATGCATATATTATTGAATGCATTTGAAGTCGACCAACCTTTGATCTTGTCTCCCAGCTGACTGCACTCGTGCTCTGAGTAGTGGACGATTGGAGGTGGGGACGGCGGCCGCAGGCGATCCTCCTCCATCTTGCGCCGGTGCCTCTCCTCCCTGGCCAACATGCGCTGCCGACACTCCCACTCGTAGAGATCGTCTCGGGCCTGGGCGAAGTCCACGTGGAGACGGCCCGTGTCTTTCTTGTCTGTACTGGAGCCTAAACGGACACGATAACCTAAAGGAGACAAAAGATGTAAGCATTGTAAGACAAGAAGGAAATTGGCAGATAGGAGGAAGTGAAGAAGGGAAAAGGTAGATGTGACTGGAGGCCATCAACGAGCTCGCCCAGTAAAATTAAGTCATCCGTCGACTTGACAGTTTGATGTCATTTTCATAGTGTGCTGTCCATCAACTGAACATGTCGTCTGTCCACATCTTTGGTCCAGACTAAAATATCTGAACAACTATTGGATGAATTGCAATCAGAGTTTGACATTCCTGGTCCCCAGAGGATGAATCGTGAAGACTTTGGCATTACGGCTGTCACCACTGTGCTGTTTTTAGAGCCAGAAACTGACCATGTTTGGACGTGGGGGTGAAGTTAGGATGCCCGTGCACGTCAACGTCACAAGGTAGACTAAAACACAGGATACCTCATCACACCTAGGTTTCCTGTAGAGTCATTATCACCTCATCATTTTAATTATTTCCAAACATGGTGCCTGCCGGTGCCCAGTTGTTGGTTAAACCCAGACTGTCCGTGTTTCCCACACGTATAATTTACTTTGGCAACCATTTTTTGCACAAAAAAAAAATAAAAAAGAATCCGTCTGAGAGGACGTCATCCATGATCGATTAACTGGTGGACAATCTAACATCCCTCTTCCCCTCCTGTCTGCAGTCAGTCACACATCAACACGTTATACTTGCCTGACATCCATCAATAAAAAACTAAACAGGCCCTGGAAATTTAGCAAACATGTTTTGACTAAATTGAATTTTGTTTTATATTTCTACGTTTTTGCTTGATACCTTGGTCTCACAGGAAAGATGGCCGCAGCCTTTTAGCCTTGTCATTAGATATTTGACAGTAGAGAGCAACAAGAAACAAAGGAGGGAGAGAAAAGAGGATGACATGTGACAAAAGGTCCCTCGTCGGTTTCAGACCGATGAAGCCTGAACGCCTCTCATTCCTGACAGCTGCCGACTTCACACTTCCTCCTGTGATCTGGTGGTCACACTTTTATCGAACGCTGCTAATTTCTCTGTGATTTCGTAAATGCACTATATGAAAATCGCTCCGGTGTTACATCTGCTAGACGAATACATAAATACTCTTTTTAATGCAAATGAAAAACATGCCTGGAGGCCTGAATTTGAGTCAACACAAGGAGAGAAGAAGCAGGAGAGCAACGAACATGAGCTTCACTCTGCGCTCGTGTTGCAGGGTTTCTTTCTGGGCCAGTCACCTTCCACAGACTTAAGACTTAACAGATAACAAACCACTGAGAAAGCTCTCTATTACCTCTCTCTTTAAACCTTCATGACTTTTTGTTTTTGCTTGTTTGGACCTCGTCATCTCAGGATATATATATTATAATTCTACGGTTCTGCTGAGTTCAGAAGGCCTGCATCGTTTTGTCAATACACGAGAGAGACTGGAGGCCAATTACTCCTCTAGTGGCACTGAAAGACCACAATATCCCTCATTACCTCACTACTCCCCTCTTATCATCACGCTCTCCTCCTTACTCAATTTTCACTAATGGCTGGTTGCGGAGCTGAAGTGAAATCATGCCCATTTTCTCATTTAATTGGTTGAAATGCTCAGAAAGAGTGTTTATATATATATTTATATATATATGTGTGTGTGTGTGTGTGTGTAGCTGGACACAGTAATGATCCCCGGTGCGATTCACTGTCAGGCCCAACACACTCATCATGAGAGAAGGGGGGGTGGGCGGTGGGTAGGACTGTACATGGCAGCGCAAACAGGAAAAAGAAAGAAAGAAAGAAAGAAAGAAAGAGGGCGAGTTCGTGGGTTTCTAATTCAGTCCGCTCTCTCTGCTTCAGGCTCCAAATCTCACACTACTTCAATATTTCATACGAGGAGGTCTCAGGGTGCCGGGGCTGCTGGAGTGTGTGTCATTTGCTGGGTACTGTGTTTGCATAGGGTGTGTATGTGTATGTGTGTGTGTTTTTTTGTGTGTGTGTGAGTGTGTGTGTGTGGGGGGGTTATTATTTATGGGAAAACTACACAGCTCTGTCATCTGGCTAATATATGGGCCTCAGCTCCCACATCTCACGGTAAGAATAGCGGCAGATGAAATCACAGGGATCTGTCATTCAAACTAATTCACACACACACACACACACACACACACACACACACACACACACACACACACTTGGAAATGCATGAACACACACTTAATAATGCTGGGAATAATGCTGAATTGGTTGCTAGGTTAAATGGGTTTTTAAAGCAGCAGGAGCAGATAGAGATTTAAGACTTTGGGTTCCAGAAGCTGCTGTGAAAATTCAAGATGAGTTAAAAGAAAAAAAAAAAACCCAACATCTGCCGGTTAATAGAGTTGCTTTTTTACTACTTTAAAACGGCTCACAGAACAAAACCTTTGCATAGCTGTGGATCAGCATGTGTGTGGAAGAAGACACGGCACACAGAATCAGAATAAGAAAATCTTCTAAGGCTGCATTTTGTTTCTGATTCATGGCTCTAGACGACGTTGTTAACCTTGCATAATTATATTTACCTTGTTATGACTATATTAGTTTCAGCCTACACGTGTGTGCTGTCTGATTCACAGAGTTTTGAGTCAGTATCGGGACTTTATTGGTCCAGGTGGGTCTACCAACCCGTTTAAGATGGTCTCTCCGATTGTCTCGTAAGATATCCTGATGAAGGAAAAGTCTGGCTGTCGGGCCGGAGACACGGGGTGTTTTCATATCTTTGTCTGTTAATTGGAGATTTATTTTTACATCTATTGAGTTTGAATGAAATCTGTTTCAGCTTCTGAAGCGTTGGTAACTCTCCATCTTCCCGCTGAAACTACGAGGGGCTAAACTCTTGGACTATCATCATCATTACACCTTCCGTAGTCAAGTCTAATTCTCTTCATTCTCAAAACATTGTGAGCGTATCAACTCAACCGATAGAGTTACTAAGAGGCAGAAGCTGCTGGTTCTCATGTATTTCCTTCCTCTGCTCAGCTATTTTAAAAGGTTCCTTTAATGATGTTCTTCACATGTTAAAAAGGGATGATCCTGAATCATTTATTGATCACTTAGGTTTTGCGGTATGGCCACACGCTTAAATAATTTACCCCTTCTGTGAAATCAGCAAGTTTGGAATGTTGGACGGCTCTAAATAATACAATACCCATGAGCCTCGGCGTACGTTGCTATGGAGAAGAGGGCAGAGCTTTAGTGATGTGTTTCACAATTTTACCCAGAATCCAACAGTGATTCATTTAAGCTGCACGCTGCGAGATAATTTGTCTCAACAGTGGAATCTTTAGCTTTCATTCACAGTTAGCAGCGCACGTAATACAATTTTAAAGATCCCCTCCGGACAAGTTTTAACACTGTACTTTGACTAATAATCTCTTTCTGATGTGGTTTTTACTAAAAAAAGAAAAAGTTATATTATCTTATTAAAATACTTCTTCTCAAAACTCACTATCCCTCATTAAAAAATCCTGGATCTACGCTTCTGCAAATATGTGTCATTTTCTCAAGTTTAACCACTTCACAGGAGACGTCTCGTACTTTACTAAAAAGTCCTTTCTCTGTGTATCAAAGGCTTCAAGTTCCCAGGTCACACTTGTTTTAAGTTCAGTATCAATGTCACAAATCCTTTCTAATAAGCCGGCCTCTCAAAAAAAAAAAACCCAACAGATTTTCAAGGAGCAGAGAGACAACATCATACTTTAGAGTTGAGGGGGAGTTAGATTAGAAATGTCTAATTAAAATAAACCTTGACATTTTTAAAACGTACACAAGCTTCTACCAACTTTTGAATCAAGGAACCAGACGTTTAGCAGAAGACGTCAAACCTTGAACACCAACGTACTCGACGTCAGAGCAGCCAAACTCAGCAAGGAGATGAAGAGGTGAGAGAAGAGAGGACCTCCCCAGACTCCTTTATAAAACTGCTCAGTTTTTTTGGGGCCGTCTTAGAAAGTTGGCTAAAGTTAAACATTCATTAATTTCCTTTTTTAGTGTAAAAATGCATGTTTAGCACCCTTTGTTTCCATGTCAATGAGTGATTATAAGGAAAGTGAATTTGGACTCTCTGTATTCTTGCTCGTCAATACAATATTAGACCAAGAAGCACTCAGACAGTTAGTAAGAGTGAATACAGCTCACCGGACAGGAAGAGAGCTTTGTCCACAGTGAACTCCTCTGCGAATCTGATATGGCAGAAGTTCTTCTTGCTCTTGCGTATGGCCGTGATGTCGCCACACTGCCCGAAGACCTCCATGATGAGCTGCTCGGTGGCGTTCTCTGGCAGACCGCCGACAAACACCGTCTTACAACCTGGAGGGCGGTCTCTTGTGGCGGGAGGGGGAAGGTCTGTTCGGAAGCAGCGGGACAGGAGAGAGAACGTACCGTTATATATGTGTGTGTGTGTGTGTGTGTGTGTGTGTGTGTGTGAACCAACCAAGACAGGGAAGAACTGAATGATGAAAATCCTTGTGGTTGCATTTACGTTGAGGTTGTACAAACAACTCAAGAAATGATTCAGTTGTCCCTGAACGCCGAAGCCTGTTGATGTTGAGTATGAATTATGCTCTTTGACACGCTGAGAACAACATATCCAATGGCAAGAACGTGGCGTTTTGATTTCATCGCTGCTTGAGATCATGTTGGCAGACCAGAGGAGCAGGTTTGATTTCCTCTCGTTTGTTTTCACCGAAAAAGTACTGTGTATGCCTCATTGTATACTCAATAAAAGACAATCCAAATAACAAAATCTAAACGGGGAGAGACGAGAAGCAGCTGCTCACTTGTAGCGTCAATCCAAAATAATACCTACATTCCACATCGGAATTTACTCCGAGAGGTTCAACAGGTAACAAAAGCCAGTCAATAATCTGCCTACCAGGTGGATCAATATATCAAAACATGCATACAAGTTAAAAATACAGACGAGGATATGATGGAAGTGAACGCCACACAAACACAAACTGAGCCTTATTATATGCAACAGGCGCAGGAGGAGCCTGCCATGACAAAGCATCAAATCCCCTCATAATAACCAAGGAAAACAAAAGCAAATACATTACATCCATACGGCATAAATGACAAATAAATCCCACGACTGATCTGAGGTCACACTCCACATCCACACTGAGAGGAATAAGGGCCAGGTCGGTCACACAAACATCAAACATTTGAACATTTAGTCATATTTAAAACATAGCACTTATGACCTAAAAAAAAAGGATAAAGCTTAATGCATGAATAATGATAACTTGGAGCAATATGCTCAGATCATTTTTTGTTAGATAAATGTTAATATCAAACCATTCCATGCATGAAAATGAAATCCTTTTTGGCCACTGAGTGATTGCGAATCCTCTCATGTGGAAGGTCCCCTGCACTGCAGAAATCACTTATTCAACACAGATGAGTGTTGACTGATCTAATCTCCAATAGATCAAGCTTCTCATCCATGATGAATGTGATTAGCTGGGTCTATGAGGAGAGCACCAGCTAATCAGTGGAACGCCGAGAACGCTATATTTCCGGATGTCTGCTAGAAAGGCCGTGCAATCAGAGTTACTGATGCTCCCGCCCCTGAAGATATCGATACTCTGGAATGAACTGGGTCTGAACTTGGTTGGATACCTGAGGTGCATCATAAGGGGCCTGGTTGATCGGCACCGAGTGGAGTAATTCAGACATCCTGGGCTCTAATTTACGTGTAATCAAACAGATTTCAAGCCTGTCAAACTGAAAAACCTTCCCGCAGCAAAACCACTGGTAATCAGCGGAGAGGTCTGTTCTGTATAACCAACAGTTGTGCAACAGATTTTTGCCTTCTGGTTCCCTTCTTTATCCTCCTATTAGCCAAAACAAACATTTGAAAACCCTCAACACCCTCTGCCAACTCTCAGCTAAAGTCTGTTCGAAAGGAGAAAAGAAGAACTAACTCAGGAACCAAATCCTCCTTGTTTACAGGAGACATATTATGCTAATTTTCGGGTTCATCATTTCATTTTGGGTTACTGTTAGAATAGAGTTACAAGTTTTAATGCTCAAATAACGCATACATTTTCTCAGTATGCTGCACTTTATTGCCCCTCTGTCTGCAATGCTCTGTTTTAGCTCCTGTCTCTTTAAGGCCCCTCTTACTGATTACCAAATCTCCTCTGATTGGTCAGCTCGCACAGGCCTGACCCAGCACCACAGACAACAACAGGGCAGCTGTGCTTACGTGACAAAGCAGAAGCGAGGAACAAATTATGCAAATGTGTGACTCTGTGACGTAGTGTGATGTCACAAAGTCACAGAGTTAAAGGCAGGGGACGACATGGGCGAGGCGTTTCAGGAGCAGTGTTTTCTGTGGGAGAGATGAGCTTCTGTGGGTGCAGACTCTGACACTTTTAACTGTTAGATAAAATCTAAATTTACATCTTATTCTTTTTCACTCCAACCTTCGATTTCAGCTCAAGATCTTGGTGGTGAAGAAAGAATAAAACACAGCACAAACAACTTGTTTTTCCAGCAGGATGGCTGGACTGCTACACGACTAAGTAAGCAGCACTGCAATTTGAGAGGACATAAGAATTGACTTGCTATCGCTGCTTCACATTCGGTCGAGCCAGCTGTCGTTAGGGCCCCTATTAAGGACGCCTCCTAACAGTGTGAGCGTAAATAAAACAACCGTCCTACTGGAATACGTATTCTACAAAAAGAAAAATATTTATGGGGTGTCAGCAGTGAAAACACAACGATCCAAAGTCAGAGTCTTCTCCTGGCTAAAAAGATTTATCAGCTCATAATCCCCCTGCTGTCGGAACTCCTTGTACTCTCATGAAGTACTCTGAAGAGTTGCAAAAAAAACTTTCAGTCTCTGAGTCCGAGCCAGCATGGTCTCTCTCTTTTAACTTCTCAGACAGACACCAGCCACCACTGCTCACCCTTCCCTCTGCCTCTGCTTTCCTTTGAATGTGACCGGTAAAGCAAAAACATTGACTGAAGTTTCAGTGCTTGACCTCCATAGTTGGCAGATCAAACCAGTTTTGAGTTGAGATGGGAAGATGAAGTGGAGGAGGTGCCGAAAAAGCTTGCGGTAGCAAGAAAAATCTTTGTTGGCAGGAGCAACAAAGACTTCCAAATTAACTGACCTTTTTGGTCCATAAGTAGCTGACGGTGGTGATGGTGATGATGGGGAGAGCAGCGCGGACAGAGAGAGGAGAACAGGTGCAGTGCAGCAGGAACACAATATGTCATCTTGCAAATTAAATAAAATTTGTTTTGTAGAGCAAACTTTGGGATATTTTGGCTGCAGTTGGATCATTTGTTTGGTGCCAACAACTGTTTTTGCAGATAAATATGCTACCTTCTCTGCTACCTGCTGCGCTACTGAACCCTACTGTTCAGCACATTAGGACACTTTTATGCAAATGTGCACAACATGCTGATGAACTACTCACATGCTGATTGAATAAATACATGATATCATACAATATATATGACAGTCCTGGTGATTGTATTAATCATGCAAATAAAAAAAAAAAAAAGCAAGGTGAACCTGCGGCAGAGAAAAGACAGTGAGAGGAAGCAGCTTTGGCAGGATTCACTGCAGAAATCATAACGTGTGAGTGCCGCTGCCAGACAAAAATCAAATTTTTCGTCCAAATTCCAACTGGATTTGTGCGCCCCGTGGAGTAATTGTGAGATGGACACTTCAAGGCAGGCAGTCTTAAAATACAGAAAGTTTCTCTGAGAGGACGACGGAGAAACCACATTATTAACAGGTTATGAAGACAATGTATTTGAAGTGTTTGAAACTACTTTATATTCTAAGATAATTGAAAATATTGTGCATGGTGCATGAACATGCAGCAGATGGCAGCTCCTCCAGATGTCATTACTTTTTAGTTTTTATAACTGTCATTTTTTTTGCTTTTATTAGTAAGTATTACCTACAGCGTGTCAGAAATACTTTTCATTTAGGCGTGCTGCTGAAAACTGCACACTGGTGTATTAGATTGATTTATAATGGGCAAGAATTTCCATTTTTCTGGACACTTGGTTATTGATTTTCAGTATCTGGAGCCATTACGACTCACTGGCTGACTAATAAGCCGGTTGATGTGTTTTCATTCGGACATGTTATTTTGGATAAATACAGAAGCTTCTGTAAAGCAAACACACGGCTGATTCTCAGTCCAGCTCCGTCCCACAGGCCTGCTGCCTGCGTGGCCACCCACTGGTCTGCTACACTAACAACAGGTCATCACCATCCATCACTTCGACTGGCTAAACACCTTTTTATGGCCTGAGGGGCTGCCACGGGGAGGAGGCTTCAACTCTCGCAGGACTGTTACTCGGAAGATAAAGTGCATTTACACAAGCCGGTAAACGTATTTAGTTCATTCACGTCACACATGAACAAACAGCAGGCGTGGAGCTGCTCGCATGAGGATTCATCAAACAGAGAAACAGACAACATTGTCTGTAAACACGCCGCCGGTTCTGCCTCGTCTGTTACTGGAATTTTTTCAGTTAAAAAACTACTTTTAAAAGTTAGAACTTGTTACTGGAAAGACTGAACAAACACTCATGGCATCACAAAGATTCACATGTTGACCCTCGGCATGACCGCACTGGTTTACTGAGAAGCGATAATACTGAGAGAATAAAGATTTTTCAATTTAAAAAAAAAAGATAATTAACTGATGATTGAGATGAAAACAATGTATTTTACTCAAGGGCAGCCCTACAGACATCTTTATTATCGAAACAAACTGATCGTAACGTCCTGTAACATCTGTCTTCATTTGAGCCGAGTGTGTATATCTGTGAATATATAAAACCCTCCACACACTACTAGAGCTCAAAAGGACACATTTCATCTCTCCTTAATATGAAATATTTCTCCCCGACTGCCTTCGGAAGTTCGAAAGAGCAAGAGACAGACGAAATAACAGTTTGATTTTAAATTTGATTGTCAGAGAGAGTCCACGGGTCCAAAGGTTGAGCGCAGAGTTTCTGAAACCATTTAGAAAGAGAAAAAAAAGGCACCGCCACCATTTCAGATGAAGTGGGCGAGCGGCGAGGAGGAGAAGGTGAAATATGTGTTAAGGCTGAATGTGGAGGGTCGCGACGAGAAGAAAAGAGCCTGATGAGGACGCACGCTGACGGTAAAGGTCAGGTGACAGTCTGCTGTTGCTCAGTTACAGGTCAGTGAGAGGGGATGCTGCTCGAGTGTGTGCAACTTAGAGGGTAATGAGTACTTGTGATGGACACCATGGACAAACCTTTAGATCTGCAACAAGTCTGAATGCATCAATGCTCGATTCCCTTTTGCTTTTCTCACACTGTGTCAAACCATCTGCATCCTGAACACATCTGCAGGTTCACAGCAATACTTCTGCAAACGGATCTCTGAGCGTTACTCATCATGGCATGAACATTTCTTTCACGTCACAAGTTCTTAATCTCTTAATGATAATAATTCATCCTCACAACAACAGATCTTCTTTACAACATGCAGCATGAAATAATGATTCGCCTCCATCATCACTGTTCCCCCCCTCAGCCTTATCTGACGGGGAGCAGACACAGCTTCAGTCAGACAGCTGTTATAACTCGCCTCCACAATAACGCTTATTTTAAAACACGTTTTTTTACTTTTTTTTGATACGATGGGCTTGGCAGATTTTTTTTTTTTTTTTTTTGAACAAGTAACTTGTCAAACAGCTTATTTCCAGAAATTCCAGACAGAAATTGGTGACATGTGCCTGTTTCTTTTTTTTCAGAGATTGTGTAAGTGTTGTTCTCCTGGGTGGAAAATACACAATAAGGTATTCCATCCATCTACCAACTGTCCACTGCCTGACTGCAGAGGGTTCCCGACACATCCCAGATGTCCTTCTCTCCAGCCATGTCCTTCAGTGCCTTGAGGGGGATCCGGAGGCACTTTCAGTCTGGGTGGAATATATAATCCATTCAGCATTTATTGGGTCAGACCCAGTGTCTCCTTCAAGCTGCACGTGCCTCCCTTCAGTGCCAAATACCGGCAGTTCTACTCCGGATCCGAGTTCCAGACTTCTGATAGTCTGAGCTCCTGAACCTGTACCGGAGGATGAGCCCAGACATCAGGAAGGCAAACCAATTCTGGGTGATTACAACCTCAATTTCCACTGTATACCAACTGGAAAAGTCGGACATTTTGCCTTGAGGCTCAGCTCACACATCAATTCACCTGTCTGGATGTGTATACCTGCTGTGATGTCAACCACCTGAGTTAGGAAGAGACAATTTAACGAGAGGAAACAAACCACTTACGACATGCTGAATAGAAAAGTCTGTAATGCCAGAGATGGTGTTTGTATGACAGGCATCCTCCCCTCTTCCCCACAGAAACCAATCATCTACTTATTTGCAGCCACAAACCAGTAAACATATCAGAAAATTGAGTTGTGCCAGTCAGATTCACAGATGCACGGGTTTACCAAGAAAGGTGGGGTCACCTAAACATTAGACATGAAACTCATATTTGTTCAAGCGCTCTGGCAGGATGTAGTAAATAAACCTTATTTCAGGTTGTGTTTTTATGTCTCAGTAAGCACTGAAAGTTCAAGAAGTTATGAATCTCTACTTTAAATTAATTTAGATAGGGGCCTGGTCTTGTTAGCCCAACATGACCGTCTGAGGGAGATGCCAATATGGCAGCCAAGTGGCATTAAAAGGCATTATGGTTCTTGCCCATCTTGTTTTTTGGTAGCCAGAAACAATAAGGAATGGAATTGCAGTAGTTGTAACTCATCGGTCATATTATCAGCTCTGACCACTGAGTATCTGGATCTCATTCTCCATCTTCATCTCATTTGGTTGCAGCCCTCATCGACATTTTTTTTTTTTTTTGACACATTAAGCTGCAAACCACCACAGGACAGCACATGCTGGTGGTCATCGCCCAATAAGAATCAAGAAGTCTATTTAATCACGAACAGACTGATTGTGATACAATCCACAATCTTGCAAGATACACCCATCTGTATAAGTCTTTGATTTGCTTTAAGTCGGCCCCTCGCCTGGGACCAATTTGTCTTTAGACACGGTACCAGGAGCTGCTGGCCCCAACAACACGACTCCCAGGGTTTAGTAGCTTAAGTGTACAATGTAGAGCTGAATCTTTCGGAGTTACTTGACTTTCATGAGAAAAATCAAGGCCAGGCAGCTTTCCTTGAGATGTCTGCCTATTCACAATACTTGGCTAAGAGATTAACTTCTTTCTGGGGGGACTGAAATAGGTGACAGGCGAGAAGATCTTAGGCAGAGATGGGGATCAAAAAAGGCGACTGAAGAGTAACTGGGACCAAGTACAAAGGAGAGCAGAAAGGTAAGTGTGATAACGACAAGAGTCCACAATGAAGTGTTGTGTCCATGTGTGAGTCAGGTTAAAACAACTTCAGATTTTGGGGCACACATATTCTTAGACAACAGTACATTAGGCTGTTTATGCATCCGGGCTACAAACAAACACAGAGAAAAGTTGCATTTTAATTGTAGAGTAATTGTGACGGGCTTTAATGTTGTTCTGTAAATGCTGAACGAGCTGATCTCACACAGCCTCTGGGATTTATATGTGCACTGAGCACCTAGTTCACTTCCCCCTGTTACACGTTTAATCAGCTCTTTCCCAGAGCACCACGCTGTGATAGTTTACTGTGAGCCATAATACACACAGCAGATAAACAACAGGTGAAAGAACGCTATTTACCTAAGAGACTACAAGAGTGTGGGGTTTGTTTTGTGATAGGATCGTAAACTCCCAGGCTGCGATGGCAGCGAGGAGGCTTTTTGTTTTAGTTCACCTTGAAGATGACTTGTTAGACTTGTTTGAATAAAGTTCCCAGGCAGAAACTTTTTTTTTTTTTTTTTTTTTTTCCCCCGTAGCAGGAAATCTGAAAAGCGAAGGTGGGATCAAGCGAAGCGCCCGCTACCTCTGTTCTAACTCCAGATAATTGGATGGCAGACGAGAGAAAACGTAAACAACCGCGTGTGCAGCGCGTCTCTAGTCGGATTACATAAAGCGACTGGGAATGTTTGTTGTGTGAATTTGGATACGGCACATGGTGATCACGTTAATGGTTGGGCTGGAAGAAGAAGTAAAAAGAAAACAGAAAAGGAACAACACAGATGATCAACTCTTTACTCAGGCACTGTTGACTGATGTCTCATAATGGAAAACCAAGTCAGAACAAAATGTATATAAAGATTCTTTAGTCGGACATTAAAAAAAAATCGTGACTGTTCACAGAGATGTAAAATCTAAATAAATATGTATGACTTCAGCCATTACCACACTTGTACTACGTATCAATTTTTTTCTTGCATTCATTGAAAATGAAGCAGAACTTCTGGGATAAGCTGTAAAACAATTACTTAAAGGATTCAAAAGATCAACAACATTACTTCCCAGTTAATGCAGGTAATAACTGAAATTTGTTTATATGTTTGTCGATCAAAAGAAAATGGAAGTAAACTTTTAATATTCAAAATGAAGGAATGATTCATTTAAAGCTAAAACGTTAGCAGATGGTTTTCTAAGACTTCTATGATAGTATGTTAGATCTGCGATTATCAATTGATTGTTGATAAGTTGTTAACAATTAATTGGCAACAGTTTTGGTTCGAGGAGTCAAACCAAAGCATGTTTTTGTTTCTTTACTCTTCTGAATATCTGAATATCTTTGGGTTGTGGACAAAACAAGACATCTGAGGACGTCATTTCAGGCTTTGGACATGACGATCGTCTTTTTTCACCATTTTCTGACATTTTATAGACCAAACAACGGATTGATTAATTGGAAAAATAATCCACAGGCTAATCAACACGGAAAATAATTGTTTATTGTTATAGTACAGTGGATATCTGAGGATTGAATGCTGAAAACAAGCAAAATTCAAAAATGTCACTTTAGGAAATAGTGAAAAAAAAAAAATAAAAATCACTTATCGGTGAAATACATACTCGAGATAACTTGAGAACCGACAGACCTGAGAGCAAATAAATCCTTTTCGTGACAACTGAGCGACTCCATCTGCTGAGGGAAGGTTCTCAGATGTGGTTTAAAGCTTTTGAAACAACAAGTTACTCAGACCCCGGGATGATTTGTGGTTTGTCTACAGTGCGTGGGCTCACAGTACATAATCAGCATGATATTATGACTTACTGGGGTTGGGAGGAAACAGGGTGCAGCTCTTGCAGTGGATGATCTCCTTAACAAGTGGCACATCCTGGGAGAGGGGGGCGGGCACCATACTGAGGCCAGGCATCATTGGATTCAGGGGGGTAATTCCAGCCATCATGCCGAGGTTTGGATCAAAATCTGGAGGCAGAAGAGAAATAAGAATGAGATTCATGGAAAAGAAGCAACTCCTACACAGCAACGTTTAAACACGGACTTGTTTTCAACCAGATAACCTTTGGTCGGGTTTCACTGCAGCCCAGTTCCATGTTGTGCACCTATTCCCAGAGTGATTCTTCCATCAACGAGAGTGACACACGAGAGTGACACACAAGCGGCCTACACATAATGGAATACACATCCATTCATGAATAAATCATCTCGTAAACAACATGCATATTTTAAGAAGTTTTTAGTGAGCCACTCTCTCGGTCACTCCCGCTGTTTGAACGATAACCCTATGGATAATGTAAAGAGTTGGGTTCAAAACCAACCTGAGGGAAAAGCTTTATTTACAGTATCGATTTACACCGCAGCGCTGGCATCCGCAGCAAACACGTGTGCTTTTATGTGCGCTATGCGTCCCAGTATGGAGCTTTTTGAAATGGAAATGAAGCTGCCCTCCAGTATGTGCCTCAACATCACCTGCAGAGGATTTGGAGTTGACAATTATGCCGCAGGGTGTGTGATGTTTATGCACCTGTGTATGTGCAAGCGGGAGCGACGCTTGCTTAAACAAATCCTTCGCTAGTGATTATACACATGCTGTAATATATGAGACGTGTAACAAAATAAAACTGACACACCGGCTAAACATTACAGAAGGTGTTTTTTCTGCCTGCAACACCCAGTTGATAAAATAAGTATCATTAAAATGCATCAGTGAAGAAGCAACATAATGAGGAGAATCAGCCATATAGTCTGCTTTTACCGTGATGTCCATGATTTAGATTGACACTGTTGGAGGTGTTAATTATCGAGGTTGCATTTCGCAGAGGTGTTGATCTGGACTGCGTCTTAGAAACCCTCCAACCACTACAAGCTCCATAAAACCTTCCAGGAAAGTTTTATTTTAGAAGCTTCATATGTAGCAGAGCTGTGGCACCGACTGGCGTCACGATTAAATAGTTGTCAGGTGTCAAGAGGCGAGGGAGAGTATTTAATCAGGTTTCTGTAGCTTTTCTAACCTCGATTTTCAATGTGCACAGAACAGTGAAATGCTGTTCAACACTTTCATAATAACCAAATTGTATTGTGCGTTAGTCTTTAATTTGGTAATAGATTTTCATTGCATAACTCTGTTTTTATTCATAAAACTGCGGCTACTCTGCGACCTGCTGGTTAGAGTTGAACATTCAGTTTCTATGTCAACCACAAGAATCTTTTTTATGTATTTCCCAAATGACCTTGTTGAAGTATTATCTGTAGCCTTTCTTACAGCTGTGTCATTCTCTTTGATGAGCTTACTGCTGACCAAGCAGGCCACGAATCACTGCGATGCAGAGCAACGACAACATCCACTTTCTGGTCGACAGCTGGCAGCTGATTTGAACTACAGAGACGTGAAATCATGTGGTTGTTCAGTTTCTCAGCCGTATATACAAAAATAACTGAACAGATTCCTGCTAATCTTGGATGGAAAATGAGTTTCGACCCTGAATATATTCGTCAACGTGCAAGAGTGTGTTTTTTGACGTTTCTTTGTTAAATTCTCAGGCATATTGAGGTAGCTGGTCTCTATGTTGGTAAAGGGGACTGTTGGGGCCTTGGCAGAGGTATGCGCTCTAAACTGAGTGCCATCCTAGTTTCATGATGTTACCTTTCATGACAGTGGCGTCGTCACCATCCTCTCGCTGTTCAGTCCATCACAAGCTCTCTGCCTCTTAAGCTGACAAGAGCAACAACTCCTCAACAACTTATCAGCGATGTGTTACCAATTAGCACGTTAGCTACAGCAGCAGCAGTGCCAAGTTAATCTATAGCAACCTACTTGTTACTGCTGTAAATAATCACAGTCAGAGGTTATAAGAGGTCCAACAGTGCTCTGTGATGGGGGAAATAAGCATGATAAAATAACATTATGTTTATTAATGTTTCACTTACAGTTCATAGCGACATCACCCTCTAACAGAGAATAACAGCAGCGGACATTATGTGGGTTCCGTTACAATCCTGACTAATTTAATCTTCGACAGCAATACATCCACTGAAGGATAAATAATATTTGCAGTTCTACACTATACGCCATTTACTGGAAATGGATACTACATTTTCTTGTAAATGCTTCCCTCTAAATCTGCTGTAAGGAAGAAAATGGATGAATCGGATGACACTCAGTGAAGGAGAATAAAGAAATATGCACATTACAGAAGACTCAGAATAGGTCCCTGGAGCCAGAGAGGGTGTAATAAAGACGCTGGTCTGATAAAACTGGCTGAAGGACAAAAATGAGGAAAGAGAAAACAGAAGCCGCATAGATAAAAGAAAACACACGAGCCAGGTGGACGAAGTTAAAGGGAAATGGATGGAAACTATACGTCAATTGATGACCTCACCATCGGTCTCTAACCAGGTGTCAGACTGAGAGAAACAGGTGATAAGAAGGACCCTAGTTGCCAGGCGATTGATTGCTCCTCCCGCGCGTTAAGGTGACGGAAAAGAAGACGGATAGCGGGAGGGAAGATAAGAAAGTGTGGATGGAAGATGGGGAGGCTGCTGCAATAACCAACCTGAATGCCAAACACTTTTGCATCGGATAAAAAGACCGAGGAAGCAAAACATACACGCCGAGACTTAAACTCGGTGCTGTGGGAGGTGGCGCCGCGGAGGAAAACACTGGGAGAAATATCTTGGAAATAATATTACTGGAAAATATATTTCACTTTCTGTCAGGCCAGGGCTCTTTTGTTCCGGTGGCAAAATTAGAAAACACGCCTAATGAGTTCATATGTTGTTACACTGATGGAAGGCAAACTAGATTTCAGCTCATATGAAGGAAACGATCTGGTTACATCAGGGCATGGCTGGTCCAATTTTGTTGCAGTGCTGCTCATGTTCCCTCTGGAGGGTGTGTGTGTGTGTGTGTGTGTGTGTGTGTGTGTGTGTGTGTGTGTGTGTGTGCGCACGCCAATGTATTTATCATCGTCCATTAAGAGCCCGAGACCTGCAGCAAGCATGCAGCAGAGCCGTGTCTAATAAAGGGGTTTATTTACTTATTCCCAAGGATTCCCAGCTCCACCAGAGTTCTCGTTCTCATATCCAGTTCCGACAATGAAGCCTGAAGACATGTTTCATCTCTACTACATACTATTATTTCCTCCCGCCTTCAGTGCTTCTCATTACAACGTATGATGCAAGTAGACGCTGACGAACGTGGACATCATACTGACAGGCTTCATCTAACGTACGTATTTGTGCAGTTATGCGATGGATTTGCTCTCATGTTCCAGATTTTAAATTTTTTTCTGTGCTGTTCAAAAATTCATCAGAAACATTAAACTGGCAGTTTTGGATTGTGGCAGAAAATAAAAACCCACTTTCTCTGTCATTGCTGCCTCTCACAGCTGCAGCTTTAAGAGGATAACATTGCTTAAAGTTATGGATGTCTTTTAGTACAATCAGTCATAAAACCTCTCATATGACTATATAACAATATAAAAATGGTGGGAAAAAAGCAAATGAGATGGCGCCATTGCCATATCTTGAGGAAACATAGTGTGTTCAGCTGCAAAAGCTTCGTGAGCAATTGCAACCTAAAGGTTATTTCTAAATGCATACATGGTCATGCTTCTTTCTCCTCAGCAGGTATAAAGTAGATTTCTTTCTGTAGATTAATTTTGAGAGATTGGGATAACTTCTTAACTTAAGGGGGAGCTAATGTTACTGGCTGTTTCATGTCTTAAACTTGACATTAGACACAAACGTTAAAGTGATGGCAAGTAAATATATCAGGTGTCAATACATGTCAAATAAATAATTTGTTCAGATTTTAAAGTGTTATCCTGTAAGTTACTCCTGAACTTGCACCTTCAGATCTAACAGAGAGCAGATTCTCCACAAGAGGGAGCAGTGCAGTCAGGTCACTCCTGCTCAACCTGTAGGAGAGGAAAAGTAATGGCAGCAGGGTTGTGGTCGAATGGTCGTGTTTGGACAAAGGAGGTTTCCAACTGAGTCAAAATGACCCGGACAAAAGGTGCTTCCTTCAATGCTTCCTTTCTTATCTAAAGGAGTCCTTGTCTCTAATGAATTCTCATAATGTTTTCTGTCAAGGAAAAGCGTGTATGTAAAGGCACAGGATGTAAATGTTTTTTGCATATTCTAGCACAGCCAAGGACTTCAGATGTGAATAATACTGCCGCTTATGGGTTTAGTCATTTAAACTGCTGGTGCAATCTTAACTCGTGTCATGTGGAGGGGAGGGATGTTTTCTTTTGGCCTTGGAATCCAGGTACTTCAGAGGGAAAATTACTATATAGCTCTCACCTGGGAGTTTAGCTCAATAAAGGTGCATTTGATGTAATGGCAATGTTTTAGGTTTGAAGCTGACCCCGGTCATTTGTTGCCTGTCCCAGTCCATTTTATTTTTTTCTCGGCGGTATAAACCATCACAGTGAAAATGCCACGGTATCAAAAAAAAAAAAAGCCAGGCAGTGGTCCAAAAGTGGCATTACAGGAGATCAATAAGGTTTTGAAATCAATCCTGAATTACATTTGTGGCTGATCATGTGAAGGTAGAATGAGGTTAATAAGCAGGTGCTGCCACTGAGCGTTGGGTTCGCACTTTCATAAATATAGAAAGGAGAAGCAGTCGGGCGGCTCCATTCAGCAACAACTAATCTGTAACGCTGCGGGGCTGAGTGGGTGAGGGGGTCATCGGGGCTCCTACATCACGGTTGTTTCAGCTGATACTACAACAAATCCGAGGGCTTCAAAAGAACGCTGCAACAACAAAGAACCACTGTCCCTCAGTACCTGTTTGACATCAAACACAGCGAGAGGTGAAGCAGCAGCCATCCTACACTGTTGACTCTAAAGGCTGTTGGGACATCGAAGCATCTGGCCAGAAATCCACTCAGTGACGTGTAACTATGTTGAAAGCGGTGAACTATCTGAATATTTGATGTAATCATTTAATAAAACAGATCTAAGTTCAGAACGTGAGCAGTAAAAATCAACGGCAAGCTTTGTTTTACTTTTTTGTCAGTGATATGTCAAGTTCCTTTTGCCGTCTGTTTAATACTTCTACTCCACTGCATGTCTGATGCATCATATTACCTTTTAACTGCATTAATTTAACTTGACAGCAATAGTTGGTATGGTCTGGGACTCATTACTTTTCAGTAGAGCTGCACCAGTTTAATCAATCAGTACTTTTTTCAAAGTCAGAATTGCCCAGATCCTGCTCGTCATTCCCTGCTTTGCTTAATCATATGTGACGGTAATCTGAACACCTTTGGACTGGAAATCCATATCACCTGACACCAGCAACTTTCAGCATTTTATGATATTTTACAGACAAAAAAACAACAACAATTAAATCAAGAAAATTACGTTTACTTACTTACAGGACTCTTGCTGCCAGAAACCTTCTTTCTAATTAAACTTAAACAGCTGCATTTCAACCAGCTTGGTATCACAAACATTAACATATACGCCAATGAAAAATATCAGAGCCCTCCACTATTTTGCTGGCAAAAATCTACCGAAATAATCTGGCAGTTTGTACGTTTTGTAAGTGCACATCCACGGACACAAAGAGTTTAGCTGGCTCTCACTGAACCCTCTTCAGACTGTCTTAAATAGACAGCTCTGATAAACTATGAAGATTATGTTACTACACTGCCAATCCCATTTCTAAAATGCTTCCAGAGACGTATTTTAGCATATTGTTTTAGCTGCAATAGGGAAAGATCACAGTAACCAGGGAGTTTCTGTCATATTGTTTTCTGTACTGTGAGAATAAAGGTTAAAAAGAGGCATAAAAACACAGAACAAACAAGCCAGTGCTGATCAAATATGAACCACAATCCTGGTGATTGTCTACTTCATATTTTCTCTGACTTCCTCAGTCATGTAGCACCAATTTAAAAAAAAAAACCATTTGGGTCTCTCTACTGCAGAGACAGCCCAGATTTACTCAAGGGCCATCTTTCCAGCAGTGGAGTACTTCTTAAAGGAAATGATCTGAATACTTTCACTGCTGCCTATAATCTATTGTGGCAAAGGGAAAAGTGAACGGTTAGAAATAAGTATATAGTGTGTGTCTAAGCTACGAGAGCCAAGGCAGTGGGTTCAGGCACAAACAATAGTGGGCCTGAAAATATCTTCAGATTTATTTAAATTTAGTTCAACAGAGAGAGACCCTTCTGAATACCTAAGCGCTGTGGGTGTAGGTATTATAACCGCACAATGGATTGATACTTCATTTTCAATGAAAACACTGGAGAGTAGCACACGCTGAATAATGAGAACACGATTGGACACTGAATAGTTCTATGAGACCATTACTGAGGTTTAATTTATTCCACCAGTAAACCAGACGAATGGTAATTTAGAGACCAACCTGGGATGGATTAGAAAAAGGAGAGATAGGCTCACGAAGGGGAGCTTTCTTCAGTTGTACAAATGGGCACGGATGACTCTGGCGGTAAAGTGCTTGAGAAAGCCAGAATGATTAATCCATTACTTAATTAGCAGATCAACAGAAACACATTTCAACCCTGCTCAATTAAACACTGGCGTCATAATTTAAGCAGCTTCTCATATGTGACTATCAGGGTTTTCTTTTAGAAAATTAAACTCACTATCTTTGAGTTTTTGGTTGAGCAAAAAAACCCCCAAAAACCCCAGTTTAAAACACGTCACCTTGGCCTTCGCTTGTCATTTAATATTTTACAGGTTAAATAACTATTCAAGAAAATAAATCAACTGCAAATCAATTAGTTTCTCTTGCATTTGTCAGAGGAGGACCGAGGTATGGTCGGCTTAAAATAACTGCGTTGGTTGCAACGTTTACAGATGGAGATGGGACGACTTCCAGTGAAACACAGCAAGTTTTGGTCACCACAGAAATGGCCAGAAATAACTTCAGGTGTCCTTAAAAATATTTGAAATGTGGCCGGCCCATCAGCAGCCCTGTTGGCAGTAATAACTCCACCACCATCCCCCCATCTCTCAAGGTGAAAGTCAACTAATATGCATATATTAGAAATGTAATATGCAACGTTTGCTGGATATCAACCTTGGACGATTCTGCGGTTTGTAGAAAGCTGCAGACATTAAATCCTCAGCTGCAGTTTGTTTGAAAAGAAACAATATACTCAGGCAATAAATGATGCACATTAAACAGTGTTACTGAGATACAGAATGCACCACTTGCCAACATGCTGTCCATTCAATGACGGAAAGAAGGAGAGCAGAAACTTCAAGGAGAGATTTAGAGCGCACAAGGGTTCTCTTGAAGAAGATCAACAATAGAAACCCGCGGCTGGGTTCACCCCCACATGGCTGCACCTCTGTCTGATCCTTTTTCCCATGCTTGTTTGAATCCTCATTCTCTTTCATGTCCGAAAACCAAATTCACAAACATCTCTCCCCTGCTGACTCCCTGTCCTTGTACAGTAAGAGCTGTGCGACTGGACGTGCACACAAACCTGCAGAGTACCTCTATTTCCTCTGCATTACGACCTTTTCACGTTAAACAATCCATTTCCTAGAGGTTTGTTCAAGGTAATTACACTGGGAGCTGCCCATCAATCAGCAGGTGCTGAAGAGAGACATAAAAAAAAAAAAAGAAGACATTTGATTTTGTGAAGCTGCTGGCTATTAATGTCATCCTCCTCTCCCCTTCCTGTCTCTCTCCCCTCTCATTTCCAGGGTAAACGTCCCTTCCAGCAGTCAGGGCTGGGGGGTTGGGGGTCGGAGGGAACGAGGCATGCTGGATAATATTCTCTAATGAGGCGAGCTAGCCACGCCACCTGGAACCCTACCAGTGGCTGAAATCTGCCTCTCTTAAAGTCTGCCAAGAGTCACCCTCTTGCATTTTCATACGAACATCTCCCGACTGACTTCAGTTCTCTTGCAGGAGCACTTTTCTTACAGGACTGAAGAGAAAAAAAAAACCCTTCTCCCTCCCCGTTTCTAAACGTCCCTCCATCTGCTTATGCCATTACATCTAAATAAGAATCTGCTTCCTTATGTCGCCCAAAAAAAAAAAAAAAAAAAATCAGTCTGCTTTATCTGACACCTCCATAGTCAGATCTCCATGACGAATCCAGCTTTTAGAAAACATAGCCTATAATCTAATACAGCTGCTATGGATCGAGGGAACTGTCAGAAAGTCCCATTTCTGCAGCCCTATTTTTCCTCCCTAGACATACTGTATATCCAAAGTATATCCACTCTGTCCACCCACACGCAGCCAAAAACCTCTGGCATCCTACCAGTGCAGCTCCTGAGCAGTCAGCAGAAAGGGACACGACACTCAGTCCAAGGATTGGAAAACGCTTACGGCAAAGGAACGACTGTCTGCCAATGTATTTCCTGATGTTAATCCAGGTGAGCTAATGTGTGAAAATGAGAGGACCCCGGATTCATCTCTTGTGGGGGGGGTCTGGTGCCCTCCAAATTCAGAAGAGAAGCACTGTTTAGATGATTAGTTATGAGCCATGACACTAAATTATTCTGCTGTGGGTTTGTGTGTGTGTGTGTGTGCACAATAGTGGAGGGGTTTGCTGCAACTGTAGGGAAGGGATGAGGACTGAGTGGGAAGCAGCAAACAAAGGAGTGGTTGTTTATTCAAGGAACAGTCGTCTGTCCCTAGAGCCCGCTTTATCTATTCTCCAGGGTCAGTTTGTGTGTGTGTGTGTGTGTGTGTTGTCTAAATTAATTCAAATAACTTTGCAAATACATGTGAGTTAAAAGACTAAATGGCTTTTCGTTTTGGTGGAGAATGTGTGTGGATTTTATTTATTTATTTTTTTTTTGTGGGGTCCCAAACCCTGAAGCTTCGCTCTCCATGTGGGGTCTGATGGCTTAATGCTGGATCCCACAACATAAAGCCTCACATTTCAGTGTGTAGATGATTGTTTTTTTTAAATTTGTTTGTGGGCTTCCAAACCCAGGGGCCCAATTATGGTGCAGGGTCTGAAATCTTTGTGAGAACCAAATAGAAAGACTTGGGCTTGAAGGTGAGGTCAAGGTTCAAGGAACTTAATTTAAATCTAAATCCCTACAAGTGAAGAAAACAAGGATGTGTTTGTTATTGCCACACATTTTCCTTTTTTCCTCAATGAGCAGCTTCGAGTCAGAAAGGAAGAAAATGGAAATGGCTAATCAAACGCATCATCCCTGTGACAAAAAGACATCTGTTATTATCGGAGAAGCCTATTATGCCTCAAATGTCTTGCAGGGACTAGACCGCAGTGCAGTTTATTTGTTTGCAAAATACACTTAGCTTTCAAGGTCAGACGAACACGAGAATGAACAATATTTGCACTAAGCCTCACTGAAGAATTAACAATTATTTTCATACTTCAAGTAATCTATTGGTTACTTTTCTTGATTAATCGATTAGGTGTCTGATCTGTAAAATGTCGGAATATATAGCTGCATACCCCTCGAGAAAGAAAATGTATTGATTGGGGAATAAAAAGATTTTTTTTATTTGCAAGAAACAGAAAATCTTCCATCACACCTGATTGACCCCTGTTTAATATTTTACTACATTTACTGCTTGATCTTACGATGTTTGAGATGAGATGAGTCTCCCAATGTTTGGCCTCATCTTGTTTGTTTTTAATGTGTGAAAGTTGATGTTATTTTGTTGTGCTGACTGTTTATTACATCATGTAAATATGTATGTACGTCTATTTCTTCCCTCCCTTTAATTTTATTGCATATTTTTTGCTATTGTTCTGGTTATAGTAATATGTTTCTGTTTTTGTAATATTATGTCGCTGCTGTGACAAACAGATTTCCCCGTCTGCGGGACATTAAAGGATTTCTGATTCTGATTCTGATTGTCTTGTTGATTTTGTACTGTCACCTGCTGGTTATATGCTGTCTGTTTACAGGTATTGGAGAAGCAATACAGTGTATACTAAAATACTAGAAAATGTTGAAAAAGAGGTTGATCAGTATATCAAAATAGTAAAGGATTGATTCAAGAGTTGGCAACTATTCAATAAAGTTAAATGCTTCATACTCTCAACACTTCAGGTCTCCAAAAAAATCATCCAAATTTAACAATTTGGTAGGAAAAAAACAAACAAACCTGAGATCAGAACCTGTATTGAGGACTTTAAGAGCCCTTTTCTAAACAAATGCCACAGTTTTAAAAAATAAATAAATAAAGAAGTCACTGCTTCGTTTTGAGATAAAAAACATTGGGAACCATCGGTGGAGTCTTTCAATCAAAGCCAAATGTACTGAAGAACTAGCTTAATGTCCAGGAACAGTGATACAATGCATACAGTCAAGTGTCTTCTGTAATAAAAATCCATCTTGGGAGGTCTGTGTTTTGAAAGGAATATAGAGGAGGAACTCTATAGCTTCCCATCTGCTTCCACTTATGGCCTGGATGTGCTAGAGAGAGAACATTGATGAGGGCTGGAGAAACACACGGTGAACACTCCTGGAAAAGGATCTTTTCTCGGTCTCTGTTAAATGTCAAATATGTTAAAACCAGATGTTGATTCCTGCTGTTGAAATTTCTGTTCCATTCTCACACCATATCTGGGATTTTACTTACCAGGTTTTTGGGCCTGACATGATTTTTTTCCCCCATGTACTGTTTATGACAGAAGACACATTTAGAGCACCTGAGGAGCCATTTTGCTGGCTGTCGTAGTCTGGCTAATCAACAGATTCATGTCATCAGTGATGGTGCTAATGGTGGAATTCATTCAAAGGTAACCAGATCCACTTCTAACCAGACTCCATGTCATTTCTGGTACCAAAACAAGACAAACTCATTGATCATTCACCATGATTTTCGGTGACCAGAGGAAAATTCTGCTGTCAAAATCTGCCCCTTTTCAGGTTTTTCCAAAACTGTTAGAAGCCACCTGAATTTGAACAGACGGTCACCATAATATTTACACTTGTTTTACTTAATCAACTGTGTTGCGTTCCCCACTGGGCCAATGTATTACGTGGGCTCTATACTCACTCTGCAGAATGGCACCAAATCACTACAACAGACACAGATAATGAACAGTGCAATCATAACAATAAAAACCAGCAGCTCTAACTGCAGCTGCGGTTATTACGAGGGAAGAAAACCACAGTCGATACACAACCCTGTTACTCCAGAGATATGCCAGATCCCTTCAACCCCTGAAACATATGGGTCATATATTCCTTCCGTTCAGCTCCTCACCTCACCCAGTCTGGGTCTCATTTGTTCCAAGAACTCTGTGTTCCTCCTCTCATCTGAACAGCTTAAAGCTACTCTACCAACCAGGTAACTGTGGCTGTCATTATGACTGAAGAGAAAGGCATTTCTGCCACAAAAATGGCTAGTGAGTGTTATGATTTTGTGCCCCGCTTCCAAAGTGCACGAAGAAGTGAAAAAGACTGAAAAGGTCAAAAATCCATTGGCAGAGAACTTTACTGTCAGACTGACGCAATTCAGCTCATGGCCTTCATCAGAGTTTTTAACTTGTTTATCACTCTTTATTATCAATCCTGTCTTTTGACCCTTCCCCCTCATGCCCTACCTCACTTGCTTGGCACCCTGAGCGGGGACATTTCACTTCATACTATGGCTCATGACTTTATTGGACTAAGTACATTAATGACCTGAGTCAAGGAGGTTATTTTGCACCTGTCAAGTTGGTCGGTTACATAGAAACTACTGAGCGGATTTCCCATAAAACTTGGATGGTGGATGAGTCTCAACCCAGAACTGACCCCAATAACGTTTGGTACAGAAAGTCAAGGAGGTTTCTGCCAACTTTCACAACTGAGTCAGTAACTGTTGCTGACATTGATCTATACAAATCACGCCAGTTTTATTTTCACAGCCACAAACACAAAATTTGCCTCAGAGGGCTTTACAGTCGTTCCAAAGACAAAACCCTCTATCCTTAGATCATTTATTCAGATGATTCAAGGACATCCGACATAAATGAATGTAAATCAGAAAAGACATCAAGAAACTTCGAGGTGCCACCGAACTCCAGTAGGAGCTTCACCACTAAATCTCCTCTCAACACCACACAGTGAATACAAACTTCCTGACTCCCGCCGATGGCCTCAGTCCAATCTCTCCCTCTATCCAAACACTTCATTTATACAAACATGTAATAATAACTTTCTAATGTACACAACCTCTGCCCGGTCCATCTATAGAAATAAAACTGTCATCATTGGAGACTTTGTGAGGGTGCACTCGGATGAAGGCTCTGCCCACAATGGTCTGTTGATCCAGCTGTCTGTCTGGATAAATCCACTTGGCTGGAGGCAGGGAAAGACTTGGTGGTGAAGAGACACATTCCAGGCTCACAGTGGATGAAACAGAGGCAAACTCTAATGTGTAATGAAAGCACTCCGGCACAGGCAGTCTCGTGTAATGAATTAGCTCAAAACCGACGCTTAAAAAACCCACTTAAACCTTCATGCAAGAAGAATACGACCAGTCATACACGTGCATGGACACGCTGTAAGATCAAATTGCAAAGAGAGTGACACTGAATTCCCCCCCACTGTTGTTTAGAGGTGAAACAAAAGATGATGTTCAGTCATGATGGGGAATCGATAACTAATCCACCTGGAGCACTTGAAAGGCACGAGGTGCTTTGGGGACAAGCTCTGCGTGACAGTGTAAGACCGTGTGACATCATGAGAAAGCATGTGCCTGGAGCTTTGTGCTCAGAGGATTTCATAGGGAACTGAACTGGTGTGAAGGGAGAATGACAAAAAGCAAGATAAGAGTCACGATGATGCCATGTGGCAGAAATCTACAGGGGATTTTAATCAACGACCACTTGTGTCTTAAGGCGCATATTGAACATGTTACGCTTCTGAGCATGAAATGGAAATTGGTGGCCTCGTGGACCTCGTTGCCTGTTATTACCTCTGCCGAGGAGATTATGTTTTTGCACACGTCCGTTGGCTGGTTGGGTTTGTTTACTTCTACCATTACCTACAAAATGGATTTCCACCTAACTTGGATGCAGGGTCACAGCCCAAAAACAGACCTCATTATCTCTCAGTGCGGATCCAGATGAAGGACAAAGGTTAAGTCTTGGCGGAGGTACGCGCTCTACTGTCTCTGTTCATTGTCTTCACATGCTGGGTAGCATTTATCATAGGCCACCTGAGATTCATTAAAAACTGCAGTTACCGTACTCCTCATTGTATTGTAGACAAAAGTGAACTGGTCTGCTTTATGTGCACAACACCTCAAACGATGATAGCTTTTTATTTACAGAGCCATTCTTGGCAAACTTCACATTTACTCAGCTTCTCTCTTAAACTTGAAATATGGAAATGAATCCTCCCTCTATGGAAATTTTGCGACTGAATTGGAAAAGAAAGTTTTTCTGGTAACGGTTTCTGCTCCCACGGCGTGGAACAATTTACAGACTAAACTTAAACTTCTGGATATTGACCACTGAACGATTTTAAAGCTACGGCTCTATCGTCTGAATCCAGGTTGTCTGTGTCCAAATCTTTCATGTGATCATTTTAAAGTCTCTTATATCTACGTGTTTTCCGAGCTAGCGTAAGTGGGTGTCTCCCCACTTGCATATTTCTCCTGTGGTTCAACAAGGAATGCCGTTGTGGCTTGAGTGAAGTGACAAATGCATGGGTGGAAAATACAGGCCTCTGACTAATGTATGTAAAATTCCTTCTGTGTGCTGTGAGATGATAAAACAGCAGCACATCCCTGAAATGTACATATTGTAAGTATCTTACTGTCCATACGGGGGGAAAAAAACCACACTCTGAATGTATTAACAGTTACATTATTGATGCTTTATGTAATTACATGTCAGCTGTTGGACTGTCTTCCCCCTCTGGGTTGCATAATGTGCCGTTTGAGGCCAGATGACGATTTCAGTGTGACTCAGTGCAGTCGAAGTGTGTCAAGGAGCACAGCTCAGTGCAGAGCAAATGATCAGTGTGTGTGTTCTGATGTGGCTGTGGGTTACAGTGGCTGACTCAGCTGTAATGAGATATAAATGAGATGCTGGGTAATTTAGGCTGTAGAGGGAGTGAGGAGGAAGAGGAGTGGGGAAAAAAAGAAGGGGAAGAACAGGGGGACAGGAAGGGAAACGCCAGCTGTTATTCCAGGTGATCCACAGCTGTCCTCTTAACCTGTGTCTCCTCCCTTTTCATCAACGCCACTGATACTTGATGAATTACCCCAGTTGAGGCTTAAAGACCCCACACACCCATAGTAAACCCACACGGGATAGTTTAATTAATCTGCCTGATTACAGCTCTTCTCAGGACCGTGTGGGCGAGTACAGACTGCACCTGACTGACGTCTACTTGACTCTGTTGCTTTGTTTTTTGCCTGTTCGAGTGGGATCAATCGCACCGTTGTCTTCCTTATTTGTACATACCATCAATCTTAAACCTGATGCCACGTTCATGCCATACTGGAGTAACTGCACTCACCAGTTTAGGACTGTGTTTGCTGGTTTAGTTTGTGAAGAGAGTTCAGATTCTGACTTGTGATTGGCCCGTTGTTCAAGGCAATCAAACCCAACATATTTGCTAAATTGTATCTTTAACCCTCGAATGATCACATCTGCAATCACAAAACTGTTCCAAGTTGTCTTGTGGCTCAGTGAAACTTCTTCCAGTGTGAGGTGAACGTGGTAAAGTTGGAGGCCGGGTCAGTGGGGTTGGTCTACTGTTCATATTGGAATTGATGGAAATACCACAAAAATCACACGTATCGTAAAATAGCATGCTGTTAAATTCAGAACACAGCCAGTGATCGAGTGAAAAATAACAACTCTGAGTTTCTCTCTCACAGAAATGTTGCACGTCTTGTTTAATGTGAAATAGTGCTCGGTAGAACCGGAGCGATCCGGTCGGCAACAATAAAAGAAGCGAGCTGTAACGCACAGTTAGCTGGTCAGTCAGATTAAGTGAAAACACCTGTGTGGGTGTGCAGGGCTTTTAACCTTTTTCTTTTACAGCCTGTCACGGCAGGAAAAGCACAAGCGTAGCTGATAACATTAAAATTGACTGCAGTCCATTTAAGTCCGCTAGTTTCAGCATCCTGCTATTGTCCGTACTGACCGACTTGAATGTCTTACTGGGAGACTTGATAGAACTGAGTCATTGTTAACAAAATTGGTTTTCCTGCCATGACAAGTCAACTTGACTGCTGAGAAAAAAAATGTCTCACTAATTTTCTTCTCTATTACACAAACCCACCAAAACAAATTTGTATGTGCATCTGGTATTAAGTATGACTATGCTAAAACAGGGTCTGATTAAGCAGAAGAGCAGTTTTTTCTTACAGCTTTCCAAACACAGGTGCGGCTAATAACTTCACTAATAAAGTACATTCTTTTCACGTGTGCCAGTTTGAGGGATCTGTGTTGTGCACGCTGTATCGCTGCCATGCCTTAATGATACTCTTAAAATGGAACAGAGCCATCGCTAATGATATTAGTCACACCTGTGCTTTTCCTGCTTTTTACGAGTTAAAACGTCGGCTGTAAAAAGGCCTTAAAGCGCTGCAAATAAAGTTCAAGAGGAGGAAGTTGGCACCGTCAGTGCACACATCATCTGAAAACACACACACACACACACACCGGTCTTCCAGTCTTCATCTCCAACAGCGGGTTCAGTTCCTCTTCCTCAAGTTCCCCTACAGCTTGTGTCTCTTCTCTCACTCCTCAGCTTTTGTTTACCATATTTAAATTATGCCAGGCTGAACTGTCGATGTGTGTGCACGATTCCCTTCATATTTCTCTAGGAGTGCATTTGGGAGACCAAGCGGGCACACACGTGCACACACGAGCCTGGCATATTTCAACTATGAAAGTGCATTTCAGCTTAGAAGTGGGAAGTGATTTATATAAAAAAAAAGGCTTTAGGGAAAGGCTTTCTACTGAGGAGAGAGGAAAGACATGGCAGAAAAACTCCTCAGAGACGGAGAGTGGGAGGGTGCGACTGAACCTTATGTTATAGATAACAGAGCGATCGGTAAGGCTGGATATTATAGCGCTAGATCAGAATACACAAGCTCAGCCTAGTGCTCGCAAGATGTTCCTTGATGTTGTAGTAACGCAGCAGAAATAATAAAATGAACACATTTTTGTTCCTCTTTCAGACCAATAACCTGATGTGTCAATGCAGACAGTCTCACATAGAAAGACCGATCTCCACAGCACTGTGTCAGCGCTGGACAAAGGTCTGGCTGCACCAGTTCTTATCTTGGTAAAAGGGGACAAAAAACACTCTGGCTTGTTTGCATGTCTTTGAACCAATCACATCGTCTTGGACCGGTATGTTACCCAGGATGCAGCGGTGGTGCCCCTATAAATCAGTGTCGGCGGAAACTCGATCATTTTAAAGAAAAGGTAGCAGCTTCTTTACGATTGTGCCGTTAGCGAACAGGTTAGTAACTTGCCAGTGTAAATGTGCACTACAACGACATTGATTTTACTTTTATTATTTCAGGGTGCCAAGCTCGGCTCGGTAGTGTGCACATCGCCTTGTTTGTAAAAAGCAGAGGTGAAATGAGTTTGACAAAGCTGGATAATTGCTTGGAAAATGACTAACTGGCAACTAAAGTTCACAGGCTGTCAACATGTGAAGGATGTGACTCAGTGTCAGTGAGTTTTATTTTAGTTTCATGTCTGTCCGACTGAAAAGGCAGAGAAAGAAAGTGAGAAAGTAACGAAAGTGAGATGGAAGTGAGGCTGACTTGCACGTTTCCGGCTCATGTCCAAAGCAGAAAACAAACTTCACAGCTAGCTTACCAGTAACCTTCAGCCGCACTTCCAGACAATTATCCTACGTGGACAAGGATAAACAACTGACTGAAATCATCTCCAACACTGTCAAAGTTACCCTTCGTACCAAAGATCCTTCATTAATTTCTTTAAGAAGAGTGTTTACTCGTGGAGGATGAACTGAACTGAACTGCTAACCTTGCCAGAGATCCTTTAATGAGTTGCCTGGGGAAGATGGTTCACTCTGGACAGGTTTGAGAAACCAAACTTTGTGCTAAAATAAATTTCTATCTTTTATTGTTTATTTTTTACTCACTGAAAAGTGTTTTTTTAGTTTTTAGTTGGTGAATAATATATTCATCCTGCCTAGGGTTAGGGTTTTGGTGTGAAACACCCCCTAACTTTTCAAAGAGGAATTTGAAAATGTAAATGACACTTGTCGGGGCATAAAACCAATGATGTGGTGATCTCTACCAATCCAGATGCAAAAGAAATGGCTTATCTGTCACTGCTGAGAGCCTTGAGGTTGAAAACAAACCCTGCTGCTTTTTCACATCATCCACAACGGATGCTGAGTCATATCAGCTTCAGACAGCAGATACTTGTCTGTGTGTGCCATCCTATGACTGTTAATAGCACAGCATTGCCATCTTGGTGACTCAGCTCATCCTGTTTATTCCATCATACATATATTTAATGACCAGCGCAGCCACATATGAGAATCCACTTCCTCAACTTTCAAAGCCACAGCAGCAGACAGTCGGTGCTCCTGAACACCACTGCAGTCAAAGACAAAGCTGCTAATCAACCATCCAACCACTTCGCCGATAAACACTTAAAACCTTTGCAGAGAAGAACAATAAGTCAATTAAAATCAAGAGACTAAAAACTCCTCTTCACTGAGGTTTTGACTGATATTCCACATTGAATTTCTTCGGCTGTCACATCTACTTTTTAAAATAATCCCAGGAGTTTATTGCATTTTACAGGGGAAAACAGCCAAAGGCGCAAAAAAAAAAAAAAAAAAATATATATATATATATATAATAGAACTAAATTAATATGACAGGAAAATGCGAAATAAGATGAAAGAAAATCAGATCATTACACATAAAAGTCTGCATGCTGCAGGATTGTTTAACAATATAAATAAAGAAATGAGTCTTGCTATTCACACATCTGCGATCGGTAAAATGACTTTTGCAGCGCGAGAAAATCCAAAATGTCACTTTTCTCGCCTCACAACATCCTAATGGAAACAGAGTGGACGCCTGTGACTAAATATCACCAATTTCCTCTAAAAATAGTTCCATAATGTATGTTTGCCGGTGTTTTATTGCACATTGACAGGTGAAGTGATTAATATTGATCATTTCGTTATAATGCAATGCGCTGCTGGGAAACCTTGGGTCTGGCATTCATCTGGATGCCACTTGCAATGAATCACCAACCCAAACACCGCTGCAGGCCAAGTTCGTATACATATATATAATTTATAATGTATAATATGGGATCGAATGATTACTGTATCTGATATTAAGCCTTTTTTCTGATTATTGGTGGCTTAATTAATCTTTAAATTATTTTCTAAATGTGCTGCTTTGGCTCTGACGTGGATACAGTATACTTAAGGAAAGTACAAGTTCCTCAGATCTGTTCTCAGGTCCGTTACTTGAGTAAATGTACTTAAAGAGATGTCATCATCACTGTCAGGGGGGCGATGCCACCGCCATCAGGGAGAGCAGTTGGCATGAGGGGGTGAACTTGGCCTGCAACTGTATTTGGACGGGTGATTTCTGTCATCCAGACTCAAGTTTTGACAGCAAATGATCAATGTGAATCACTTCCCCCGTCACTGGTTTTAGTGTTTTCTTGTTTTGTTTTTTTTTTAAACAAAAAGGCATGTGTGGTCATGGGTTGGTTGCTCTCTGGTTGGCAGTGTGATACCTGGCATGAGCTGCTGACCAGTCATTCCAATGGGAGGCATCCCCAGGTTGTTCATGGCCGTTGCCCAGGCGTTGGGGTCTGACATGGGCATTGTCATGGAGTTGGAGTCCATTGTCATGTTGCAGATCCCCTCTGCAGAAAAAACAAACAAACAAGGAGAGATGGTGAGAAGAGTCAGTATCACTTCTGTGACCTCTAAATCATCATCATGATACACGGTTGTTCCAGAAGAAGGATCACGTTATGGGAAAGACTGAGGTAGAAGATTGTTTTCAACAGCGTGGGGTGCCATCACCTGCAGCCACCTCCTCTCTATAAATCACTCCTTTAATTCTGTGCTCTGTCTGAGGGGAGAGGAAAGGCCACTGTGACCCAGCAGTCAGTCCGACACTGAAGCGATTTCAACAAAACCGTCATTTAGAATCTATTAATCTTGGTGTTTGTTCAGTTTCTGCACGGAGGTTGAACACCAAGGCCCCACCTCCTGTCTCACTGACCTGTACTGAAAAAGCTGTTGCACAAATGTTGAATCTTGCTCCTATAGGCACTATCAGATTAAATAAAAAGGAATGTATTCATATATATACACACAAAATGTACCCCAATGAGTACTCCAGTGAAAGATCAGAGCTTTCATTCGCAAGCCAGAGTAAGAAAATAATACAGCGTAAAACAAGATTATCATGGCACTAAGCACAAATCCTGATGTTATCAGGCATTTGCCAGGCGCTCTGCTGCTAAACCTTGGAAAAATCTCCAACTTAGCATGGCAAACACACACATACACACACACATACCATCCCAAACTCACAACCCCAGAATCGCGGTTTTCTGCCAAGTGTTGCATAATAAAACAAACACATTTAGATCCCCATAATAAAAACCCCCAAGTAAAGTCAACACGAACGCATCGCGCATCCACCAGCGGCTCGTTCTCCCCGTCTGTAGTCTATTTCACAGCTCTAAATGCTCTTTAATTCTCTCCTCTGCTCGACCTCTTTCTCTCTGACAGACCTGTAAATTGCTGTGACTGCCGGCTGAGCCACGCTGCCCTCTTCTCTCCTCATGCCAAAGCCAACACCACTGTTAATAACGAGAAGCGCTGCACCCTGCGCACACACTTCACACCTCAGAAGGTCTGTGGCAGAACCCACTGTGGAGGCAACACTGTGCCCCGTGTGTGTGTGTGTGTGCGTGTCTGTCTGCACAACACCGGCCTATATTTGTATTCCTGGTGTTCAGACACAGCTGGCCATGTGTAATAATGTTATTTGCCTCTTTGCCTCCCTCTCCGAGCTGCTAATTTCAGAGCTGTCTGCTGCTGCCGCCACAGAGAGGCCTGATAAAACCGCCCGTGTCTGTGCGTCGCTGTGATAATGCTGCTGACGAGGACTTCACAGGCTTGTTAACGAACACAACCCTATTAACTGGGGACACTTTCGAGGACTTAAAATGAAGGAGGAGAGGAGTGGTGGTGAGCTGTTTTATGGCTTTTTTATTACAGTTTACAGTACATTAACTGCAGCGCTGATGGATACACACTCTCAGAGTTTGACAGGTGCTGTCCTCAGTCCAACTCACTGCTCTTGCTTGGCTTGTGCAAACAATGATGATGATGAGAGCTGGGTACAAACTTAATATTTTGCATCAGCAGATCCAACAGGGTTCTGGGATTTAGTTGTGGCAATATTGAGATATCTGCTAAATCGTCTCTTTTCCAGGTCATTAATGCTGCGTTACAGTCGCTGAGCTGATTTGAGTCTTTCAGTTCATTAAATTCAACTGTGAATTTATTCTTCCTAAAGCAGCAGTTCAAATCTTCACTACATACTGACCAGTATCGACCAATGTCTGTTGATGTTTGACGATTAGCTTATACAAATAGATTTTACTAGGTTATATGATGTTATAAAACACTTCAAACAGTCCAACAGTCCGTCGTCAGACTTGTCAAACACAAATATATTCAGTTCACAACGATATAAACAGTCAACAGCACTGGTGTGTACGGAGGACTAACACTGCCAAAATCAAAAATATATAAATAAACCAAAAAAAAAAAAGTTCAATAAATTAATTGCCATTCGATACACCAAATATCAAAAATAGAAGTAAATACATGTAAAAAATAAATAAATGAATTAATACAAGTAATCAAATAGGTGAATTAATACAATATAAATAAGAACAGAGGAAACGTAAACCTGAAATATCAATTTATGGAACATTTTATGAATTATTATTTACTTTTTGGATCTTTTTTGTTGCGTTTTGTCCATTTAAATATATTTCATGAATAAAAAAAATATATTTCTTATTCATTTTTTAATCGTTTCAGTGTCAGTCCTTGATATGCGTGTGATAACTCTCATAACTCTCTGGTTATTTAATCTATAAATTCCGGTAAATGTATTGTTGCTATTGTGGGTTTAAATCAATAGAATATATTCTGTTTATTCAGTATTGTGTATTTCATATTGAATATTAGCCTCACAAATTCATTCTTGCTAAATCAGACATGTTTACATCATTATCAGTATTTTCATAGTGATGTTCATTAACCAGTCAAATAAATAAATACATAAACTAAATGTACATCTTACATACATAAACAGCATTGTGTCAGATTCTCACTACAAATAATCATCAGTTAAATGTTGGACGACGTGCTCTCACCGGCTCAGACAGGTATGGCTTTGAAATTCTATAAATTGATCCTTTCGTCCTCCAATCTAATCTACTGAAAACACACGATGGGAACGGCCTCTGATGGGAAATCACTGGAGGTCACTGGATTGCCGAAGACATTTAAACAGAATTAATATCTGTTACTCAGTGGAGCGTTTATTGATTGTGAGGCTCGTATCCAAAGCTTCCAGCATTTGACTGTGATGGGTCATGGACGTTTATTGTACCAGTAAGTGCCGGGGTCAAGTTAACTCCTCCGCAGCCGCCTTGTGACCCTGCTGATAAATAATATGCATTCATGTCGACACCCGTCACTTCATCCGTCGGCCTCCTCTGCTCCCCGTTCGTTTATCCAGCTGCTTTGTCACCTGCTTTCTTTTGATTCGACTAAACCCCGCTCTTTTTTTTATTCTGCTGCCCGTCCTGAATCGACTTGACTGCCTTCAATTGTCTCAACACCCACACACACTCACACACACACACACACTCTTTCCTCCATGAATCAATTATACCTTTCTGCTCTGTGGCTTTGTGTATCAATCAGTGAGGGCTTTTGATTTTGTACAGCAACAGTGACCTTGGGGGCAGAAGTCAGCTTTGGCTGCCCCACAGGGTCACATCAATACATAGAGCTGAGGGAGGAATGACAAACAGCTGCTCAAATAAATAAATATATCAAATAAAAAATCAACACATGTTGCAAACACGCACCCAGACACACACACACACACACACACAACATGTACGGTAACCTTCCCAGAAAGCTGGAATAGGAGCCAGGGACGATGATCCCGATGAGAGAATCACTGACGGTAAATATTTCTAACATGGATCAGAGCACTTACTCGTTTTGAAGCCAATCATCTGCATGGAATCAAAAAGAGGCTAATCGAATCCCATCAGTTTAACTGTTTACTTCAAGGTCGACACATCAGAGTCAGTGAAAAAAATAAACCAAATTACATTCAGCTGTTGGCTCAGTTTAACTTGAGCTCATTCAAATGCCACATCTAATTATATAAACTGAACAATCTAATCATGTAGCTAAAGACCTCGTGACACTGAGGTCCAAATGTAGAAGTCTGAACAGCCAGGCTCAAAATACATAAGTCAGGTTAAGCCTGATTTAAGCAGAGCCACAGGTGGAGGTTACATTTATCTCTCTTCTCACTGGAGGACATCATTAGTGTCCAAATGTGGAGGGTCGGCTTCAGTGTGTGTCGTCCTCAGCGATCGACGTTACTGCATATGGCTACTTTTAATCTACGATGATATTGTTTTCACGTGGCAGCCTTAAGATACGGCATCTGTTGACTCTCCTGCACACACCTCTCTCAGAGTTAGACGGCGCCTCCACAGGTCTTGGCTGATTAGCCGGGCTTGCAGTTTATCATTCACGGCTGTAGAAGTTAGCTTCAGGTGAAAATGGTTAACGTGATTAGTGATTGTTGTGAGGCAGAAGTCATAACTTTATTGTCCAGGTCCGTACCTCGGCTATTTAGCAAGGAAATAATCTACTAAACCAGTAAACAGAGAGTATGAGAGTAAAAAAAAAAAAAAGAGGATGATGATCCCAACAACTATGATAAAAACTAACAAACGCGATTCCAAGTGGTGTTAATAGACCACCTGATGTGCAGCTCACCACCAGTACCACCACGATACATTTCCACATGGATATTACCCGTGGCAATTAAAGTGATGGTAACTTTGATTCAGCTGGGGTCCGGTCCAGCCCGTAGCTTTCCTGATACTCATTCTCTCCGGGCTGTGACTGGCTTTTAGCTCCCCTAAAAGCTCCCCCAGGACGCAGATAGGAAATTAGGTCATTTAAAGGCCCATTGGCCGCAAGCCCCAACAGCAGGCAGAGAGGCGCTGGGGGCCATTTAGTATAAAATGCACATGGTTTTAACAGCTAACTACAGGTTTATTACAGCCCCAGGGGAGCATATTCGAGAGGCAGCGAAAAAAAAAAAAAAAAAAAAGCTGAGGGACGGAGACAAAAAGAGGAAGAAAAGGTCGCTTTTAATAGACAGATGTGGTGCTGACGAGACAAAATGACGGACAAAAGAGTGGAACAGAAAATGGAGGCCGCATCAAATTGAACTTTGAATAAAGCACGGAGGCCTGATGACAGTCGTTACCTCAAGAAACCTACAATTAGTGCATAATATAATGTCATCGCTGAACGCAAAGTGGTTGAGCAGACTAATGAGCATAATTAAGATTCAATTCACGTCCTCAAACCAGTGGAAAAATAAAACTGTTGCTGGCCACTTTAGGATTCTTTGGCCCGAGACACAATATTAGAGAAGATGGCTGCCATCTTCCATCTGGAGGGATGTTTGAAGTGTCCATACTCATGCATTTAAAGCACACTGTAGCAAATAAGAAATGCCTCTGGTGCACAATTGCTCTCCTGAGAGTGGATGCCTTCTTGACCTTAATCTCCTCCTGAATGCGGTGCTGTAATGTTTGTCGGTGTGCGTGCGTTTGTCTCTGCGTGTTGTGAGGTCGGTCAGGAGGGCGACGCCAGGGTCAGCTGAAGAATAAGTCATCACAGTGCGAGAGGAATCTGAAGGAGAATATGACGATAAGATGTTTAGAGGACAATTTGTACGAGTTTATCTCTGATGGACTATCAAAGCCTGCTGAAAATAGAAAGTTGCTTGTAAAGATCATATAATTTTTCAATCACCTACGTGCCTGACATACACAAGTGCGCGCACACATACACACACACAGCGCCTGTTTAATAATGTATGAGTGCCCTTCTCTCCGCTTCTTTGATCTGTTAATTATGATAAAACTGGTAGGGGTCTGGTGATTAGCGGTGGCACAGTAGAGAGGGCTGCGAGTGTTATATTACACCACGTCTCATCTACGACCAGAAAAGAAGACAACAAAGTGAAGACGTGAAGACGGCAGAAGACGCCTGAATCATGAAAGGGAGGATAAAAAAAAATAATAAAAAAAACTGGCCTTCATTTCTCTTTCAGTCACCTCAAAACATATTCTGAGACATTTGTAAACAAGAGTGTAGCTGACGGACATTGACAGAGAAAACTCCCGCTGAGACGTGTCACACCTCGTACTGCTCTGTGTGGGTTGTTACAGGAAAAAGAAACGGCACGATTAAAAAAAAAATCAGGATGAGAATCACAATTTTGCACAAATTTCTTAAAGAAACTCTTTTGAATTGCTCATATACAATGCGGTTTAATCTTCGGTTGTTGAAGTTTATGTCGAGTTAGTTCGAGTCGACACGTGGATGATACATATTGTGAAATAGTCATTTTTATTCTTGTTTCTTTGGGCCTTTTTCATGGCTTCATTTTGAAAGTAAAGCCGGAGTCAGACCATAGAGAGGAGATGAGCGAGGGGAGACGATGTGCTGCGAAGGAGCCACGGCTCGGATTTGAGGCCCGAACAGCTGCGGCGAGGACACAGCTACTGTACAGCTCGACCAACTGAGCTAGTGGAGCGCCACATGAAATATTAATTTGTCTACTATCAAACAAACCTTTGAACTCTTTAACATTTTTGGATTAATTAGGCCAAAATTGATGATTTTAGTATGATATTTGCGTCAATGCGATTAAGTTTCCTTATTTATCAGGCCATTATTCAACAATGTAGACTGATATTCCAGAAAATGTGTAAGAATACACATTGACGTCACAAGATTTTGTTCATAAAATCCACTGAAAATTGTTTTAAGTGGGTAGTTGGGTTTAATTCAAATTGACATTCCTGTTCAATATAGATCTGTTCCACTGATCTACAGGTGGCGACCAAGCAGCAGCAAAGGCCTGGACGCAGGAGACTGCTTTCAACAATAAGTCGATGACAACGCAGCTCTATAACCTTAAAGAAAAATCAGCTTTGCAGTGGGGAGGGAATTCTTGAGTCCCACGATGTGTTTTCGTGAACAACACTGAGTACACACAGAAACTTTGTTTACAAGAGAAAATCCAGTGTACCTTTAAGCTGACTGTAATCTTATTAGATACAACAACAATAAACAAGTTACAGAGGCTAAACATTGTGAAACAAAATGCCCCGTCTGTTGAATGGCTGGCTGTAATGTTATTACTGATGCTGGAAGAGCGATGGTTTTATACCATTATGGGAAAAAAAAAGTAATTCTGTTACCCTCTGAAAGTGGGCGAGAGACGACCTAAGGCGCTCTCCTGCGCGGAGAATTTGAATGGGACGGTGCCTCGTTCAAATTCTGTTCCGCCTTAAGAATGTAATCATAAAACTAAGTCTCTGAAGAAAAGCCGAGAAATGACCTCAGCCGGACTGGCTTCCACTGCAAATAAATCCAATGCTGCAATTTGACGTCTGAGGGTGAATATATGTTGCCTTTGTGACTAACAGGTGACCACGGCTTTAGTGAAGTGGCGGAAGCGGAGGTTGTCAAATCAAATTACCGCCCCTGAAATTGGATTGGAAAAACTAACCTGAACCCAATTCAAGACAGAGGTGACTGAAATTCCAACTCCGACAAAATACTGCAAGAGCAGTGCCGATCCAGCCCGTCTAATAGTCCAATCAGGTGCTCGCGCTCATGAAAATGCATCAATTTGCGGCGCTCGTAATTTAGTCCTGTGAGTCAAAGTGCTCCAGTTCTAACCTGCACCACAGGATTGAAAGTATTCTTGAATTTGTCTATCTGAACTTCCAAAATACGATGAATTCAATTCTTCACTTGTTCCACCTGATTAATGAATCCACTCCGGAACATTTAACAAACATTCGTCAGCCTTCAGCTGATCAATAAAAGCAGACAGGTCACTCTCATCACCACCAAGCAATCGTCAGCAATCACACAGCAAAGTCGGCCCTGATGTGTACGCACGGCGTTTTTACTGAGTTTTTACTGGGTTTAATTTTAGGGTGACTACACACTTAGAAATATGTCTTTATTATGTATTCACCCATGAAGACCAACAGTATAATTATGTTTAAATGCTTTAATTCTGGCTCTGCAGCAACATCAATTAACACACAGGTGACGCAGGGGCAATAAATTCACCCACCACAAGATTCTGTTCACACCACAATATTTACACTAAACAGGAGAAAATCTGCCTTATTCACATTCATCCTCACGTGGAGACGGAAGGAATATTTCTGCTGACATAATAAGCCAGCAAATTGAAGCTGTTCTGTCTTGACTTCCACTATCTTCGCTCAGCAACTCCAGCTAAAAGCCTAATTACAATTCCCTAAATGAGGATCAGTGCTCGGTTCGAAATGGCCAAATGCTGAAGAGGGCTCTTTTAAAAAATACTGCATGATTCGACTGATGCAACACTAGAGCACATCAAACGCCGCAGAGCTATAAACCTTTGATATGACTACTGTTTTCCTGATGGATGAATTTGTAGTCTTTTACAGAAGGAGAAAAAGAAAAGGATGCCGGGTGGACATCAGCATTAATCTTACGACTGAGGAAAGAAAAAGACTTCCCTGGGCAGAGCAGTTATGGTAAACAACCTCAATTTCTGTTGCCTTATCAGAAGCTATTTTTATACAAATGGAGCAGAGGCACTTGTGTTTGTGTCAATGTTGTCGAGGAGGAACATCCGTTCCTGGACAGGAGCATGGCTCTTCCCTTCCTTATCAGGCGGAGAGAGGTGACAGACAAGAACAGATTACTCTGATATCTGAGGGGGGCAGAAAGAGGGATGGGAGATAAAGAGCATGAAAAAGAGAGAAAGAAGACCGATCTCAAAGAGAGCTGCAGCCTCACTTCAATACTATCAAAGTATTCAAAATAATATGACATCGGGATGGTTGTGGAATCCATAATGCAACACACGGGGCATGCCTGTAAAGTGCCACATTTGTAAAAAATGCCATTTGGTGAGGAAATCAATAACACTGACGCGCTGCCTTGTGAGATTTCTGCAACGCTCACATCTGAATGCCTCAGTTAGACGGCGGCCACGTTGTACCGCAGCTGGAATGCTCTGCTCGGACAATGCAAGATGTGATTAGATGGTTGAAGGAAAACGCGTGACGCTTCGGCCTCCGTTGGGTTTGAACCTGCTGGATTCTGGCAGGACCAATTCAAAATCAGACTGGATCACCTTCAAATTTAAGTGCATCCAGTTCTGATGCAGAACCAGTGGATTTACTTCTCCTGAGCATCAGCAGACACTGTATTTAGATGGAACATCTTCCATTATTTCACTATTTGGGCCATCTCTCATCTTAAATCAATCATATCAGTGCAAAACTGTATCTGTATTGGAGGTGTGGACCTTTTTCGATTTCAAGGTGGATCTCGATGCAGAAATAGAACATAATCGAGGGTCCGCAGCTCATGTTGATTGTTGATTGTACGGCCTCTGCTGGACAATAAAGTTACGTTGCAATGTTGCTAACATGTTGAACTGAAGGCGGATTCATCAGAATCCAGACCAGTTCTATAAAGTGGTGTAGATTAAATTGATGTAACATAAAGTTATAATGATTACGTAAAGGAATTCAGATGAGGTTAACCCCAAATTAAGTATGCAAAACATCAAAACTTCCTGAAATTCAAAGTTTGCTTTTGACCTTTAAAACAGCCGTTCTGCTTTGCTGAAGCTCGTTTCACATTTTAATTAATTTAATTAAAAGTAATTCTGTTCATCTGTTCTCCTGAAAATTTCTTAAAGGGCTCAGAAATATTTGTTTCCTTCATTTTCGTATCAACTGAGTCCATCTGCTACAGGAATCCTGTGTCATGAGTCGAGCTCCAGAAGAGCCACTCAATGGACCAAGACGTGAGACTGCTTTATTAAACAATAATACGCATTTTTCATGTGTGTAAGTTTTAACATTAATGCCTGGAATCCTGTCTCAAGAAGACACTGAAACGTTTACACGTGATAACAACTACATTAACAGTGGAAATGCTGATTTCTGTCCTTTTTCTGGCGCAATGCTAAGATGGCCGTTTGAGATTTGGACATTTGTTCATAACTGGTTTTCAATCCATCTCTGTTCCAGCAGCGCTCAAAATTTTTACAGTCGGCTTTGAGTTTGAAAGGGAGACCACTGTGACATTGTTGCTCGCCTCACTGTTCCCTGGCTTTAAGTGTGTTCAGACCAAATGTAACACACCAGAGAAAAAAACAGAGGTGAACTCCACCGTCCACTGGGGTCAAACCTCTATTTTTTAGCAGGTTTACCCACATGTCACCAACCCTCATACAAGGGTGCATCAGGGTACGGTATAACATACTCATCAATACTGAGCGCATCCTCATCAAAAGATACTCCAGACATCTAAAAGCAGCAAAATGGCTGACAGAATGCAGGAGCATGTTGATCGTAGCATTGATCTTAACGATGCAACAAACCAGCTGCTACTAATCTGTGAGAATGATGAGCTCGAAGAGACAGGAAGTTACTTTAATGAACAACTTTACTGAGACGGCTGCTGACATCCGTCTGTCCACGCTGACAGCAGTGCCCAATTACAGAGAGGCTGATTGTTGTCGTGTGTCGCTGTCACACCTGGGAGTGAAACGCAACACAGCTGGGAAATCTGCGAGACCAACACTCAAGAGCCGGAATTAGTCTGTGCATCTCGTTTTGATTTGTGGGCTTATTAATTTAAACATGCACGGTGAATTACCGAAAGCATTATACAACATTAAACTCTTCAGTCATTTGCTGGCTTATTAACCCAAACATGCACAATGAACCAGCGACACACCACATAAAACCGTGTGAAGGTTAAAATATCCTTCCACGCTGTAGGCAATGTGCAATACCTTTCTCACATTCACAGTGTCCCTGTTAAAAAAGAAGATCTCATTACTGAGCAGCAGAAAAAGCTTCTCGTTTTAATGCGCAAATGATGCACAGCATCTATTTCACTGTACTGGAAGGGGGAGCGACGGCGGTGGCTATAAATCTGAAATACTTCTTCTGATGGCCAAGATGTCACATCAATAAATACTGATTTGTGAATATGCAATCCAATACATGCTGTGGTACAGATGTGACGAAACTCACTCTATTACCAGAACAACAATCCAAAGAGGAGAGAGGTAATTGCCAATTTGATCATTTAGAGTGAGTTGCGCAGAAGAAAGAGATGAAGCGTGGCTTTGAATCCTGCCGGAGCTGAGCCGCTGATTTATGTGATACACATAAAAACAAGCCGCTTCAACCAGATGAACTATGTTTAAGCCCATCTTCATTCACTGTATAATCAACCAGGGATCAATAAACCATCCTATTACTTTTATTAGATAGTATAGATGAGGCTCAAATTAACTTCAACACTGGGAGCGTCATCAGCATTTATTCTTGACAGAAGAGGAGCAGGAGCGACGAACACACTGCATTTATATCCTGCGTTAAATTACGAACATGGCGTCCTGCGACGGCTGGGACTAACAAATTACTTTTATGATCGATTCAACCGGCAGTTATTTTCTTTCTTGATTAAACAATTAATTGTTGGTCGATAAGATGTCAGGAAACACCGAGAAGTGCCAGTTACAATCTCCTTAAGCCCTTCTAATGTTTTGTTTTGTACGACTTACACGCAAAAAAACATCAATTACGGTAAATTCAGTTTACTATCACGTGAGACAAAAAGAGAAAAGCGGCACTTTTTCTCAATTTAGAAGCTGGAACAAATGAATGTAGATTAATCTGTAAGCAAAATAACTTCCTGTTTGTGCTGTTTATAGACTCCTTCGCAAGTAAATGTACATTTATGTGGACAACTCACATCTAATCAATATCAGCAGGGATAGTGATAGTGAAATATCATATCAAAATGCACTGGAGGAGGGAGACGGGGGGTCGACAGGAGTTAGGTTTGGGTTAGCGAGCTGTCACTGCAACCCGCCAACGTCCATCCCAGGTGTGTCTCAGCTTGAATCGATGCCACCTGAACTTCAAGTGGAAAAGCCTCATCAGGCCAACTACACATCCACATGTGTCACCAGAGTCCAAGACTGTCGCCGTTTACGCCTTGTTTTCAGAGATGCTGGAAACATGATGCCGTTCTTCTCGGCCGGGCTCGGCGGCACTGTGACCTGGACTGTGTCGAGCTTTCACGCCAGCGGGGCCCCCACATACCGACGATACTGAACGGTTCTGGTGCGGATCGCCGGGGTTGACAGAGATCAATGCGACACATGCCCCACGAGAGCAGTCACAGGTCAACTCCTCTGAAGGGCCGCCACCGCTGAGACCACAGACGCCGCAGCTCAAATCACTTACAGACATTTCTTTTATGTGTTTCTAGTTTTGAAAGGGTTTTCCCACTGAAAACAGAAAGTACAAAACATTAATGATAAGTCAGTGTGGGAAGCTGAACTGAACGCTTAAACCATGTCTGCTGCAGACACATGCTGCTATGATGTAACCAAGTAAAAATCATTAAAACTTTAAGCATGTTTAATTAGAATGGAAATGGAACTGACGTCTTCATGAGAAGTAATTGAAATATCCTGCAGCATTTTCACAAAGTGAATAACTCCACAGCAGCATGACAGAAGAGAGAAAAACTTTCTGTTCCAGTAAAAAACGAAAATTAAAAATTCACAGGGTGCCAAACTTGCGTATGAGCTAATCTACTGAGGCTTCACCCCCTTAATGCTGAAGCAGGAGTGTGATGTTGCTGAATGTAGATAAACATGGAGGTTAATGAATCAAGACAGTTCGCGTTCACATACATGCTATATTAATTTAACTCCCTCTCATCCATTATGCATCACGTCGGAACGTGACTTATCGTCAGCAGTTTGCTTGACTTTGAGCTCCCCTGCAGTGCTCCTTCCATTCACCAATCAAATCACGCAAAAAAAAAAATCCAAAAATTCTCAGATGTAGCAAAACAACCAGCAGGCAGAACAGGAGCTATAACAAGCAGAGGTGCATCTAAAACGGTAAGTGGGCTCCAAACAGCGAGAAAACCGCCCAGAAAACTATCAACGTTCAACAAAAACAGAACAATGCAACAGAGTTTTCATTTGGGCCACAGAGAAAACTGTCGATACTACGGAGTCGTGTCTCAGACTGAGTGATTCACACACAACCACATGTTAATGAGTTATCAGAGTTGGACTGTCACGATTCTCCAAATCCATTAATCACTTTGACTTACAAGTTTTCCAAGATTTCAAGACAAGATGTTTATTGTTACTCTGAGAATGTTTGGCTGAGAGACTTCACTACTGAAATGGTAAAATAACAACATGATGTATAAAGAAATAAAAACAAAACAATCATTTAAACCTTGTTTTGTTGGACAGTTAAATCCTGGTTTTAAAAGACTAACAGAACACAGGATTTATTACATCGCCCTGTGTTTTTTGTCTGCCATAACCTTTACACACTCTGCAAATTGAGGTTCGGTCTCTTACAACAGAGTTTGACATGTCGACTGGAATCTTAGATGGGAATTGGACCACCAGCCTTCTGATTGTTAGACGAAGGCTCGATCTCCTGAGCCAACAGGTCGCCTTTCATGACAAAAATACATAGCGCTGTTTTTGTTTTTTCTTCAGACGCACGTTGGATGTGCACAAGTAGGCAGGAGTGGAGTGAACAAAAAAAAAAAAAAAAACACATCCAGGGGGAACCACTGATCTTGCTTTCGACGCCCCTACTTGAGTTCATGTCTGAGTCAGACATATGAAGCGACATGGGCAGACAGGAGGAGGTACAGAAGGACCAGAGAAGAAACAAACAGCACGGAACAGGCGGCTGAACATGAGAGCAGATAGCTTTTCTCTCCCACCGTCTCAGTGGACTGACACGTATTTTAATGAGAAACCACACAAGAACAAAATACAGGACTGAAGAGCAGCTCAGGATCCAATTAATGAGGGCTGGACTTACTTTCCTGGATTCTATTGTACAGTCTATTGGACTCATATTCAACCTGCACTGTTTCCTGGATGACTCTCGTCTCATTTTCAATCGAGTTAGCGTGATGGACACTCTTTAAATGAATGCACAGGGAATGTAATGTGTAGAATATCGACTCTGCACTTTTCCCTTGAAGGTAATTGTTTTATAGTGGACTGTATCCTGTCGCATCGCCCTGTTTCACAAAGAGATTAGCTCTACTCCTACAGCACTACTAGATTACTGCTACTGCTACAAGTCATTTTGGGGATTTCTCAGTTGCCTCAGTGCCCCATTATAAATCTGAAATAAGCCAAAACATGATGCCAAACTGTCAGCAAAGCAAAGACAGAGGATCAATGAGAACTCTGAAAGCTTTTCTTGCCAGACTGACGACGAATCAGATGGTGACTTGGACCAGGAGAATAAGCCTCCAGATTCGGGGCGAAAAACAATCCATCAGATCCAAACTGTGCGAAAGTCTGTAACACAGAGCCGGTTAAATCAGATGGGAAACTGAACAGCTGTGCGATATAATTGATTCCACATGTGATGTCAAGCACGCAGCCCGTCTCTGACTCAAAAATCCTTTTCAGTGCTCACTTCTGCAGGAGGTTAGTGCTCTCAAAAACAACTTAACAGCAGCGAGATGGGATTGGCATCGCTGGATCTTCTGTTTATCCCACTGATGTGTCGCTCAGAGTGCTCAGACTCAGAGATTTGAATGTTTGTTTGTGCTTTCATCCGTTTTGACCTTCATTATCCTTACCGGTTTCATTAAAAACATCATTATTACAACATGAAATTCATTTGAAAATCCAATCGAGGGGAAAAAAAAAAGGCGCTGTAATCAATACAATGAGCTCCATCACGACCTGCTGAGAGATTCATTTCACAGTATAAACACTCCTTTTTTTCTCTGGTGTTTGCTTTTCATTGACCTTCCATGATTTTAAGGTTGCGGACATCATTTTCTAGGAAATAACAAAAGGTTATGGGCATCATGTTTGTTAATGGCTTAATATCCGCGTCTGATGAGGTCATTTACTTTCTCCTCCAACTAAAAAGTCCTGATTTGTCTTCTATACATTAACAAGAAATCAAGACGCTGATCCAAAACGTGAGCTTTTGCTGCAAACTCTGCACAGACAGAAATCTCTCCGGTGACCGAGTGTGAAGTTCTGAGGGCCTGATTACTTTCCTGCTCATGTCCTCCATTGTGTCCCACAGGAAGTGGAGGAGAAAGAGGAGGGGGATGAGATAGCCGTATGGTTCAAACCCATCTTTTTAATCTAAAAGACATTTGAGAGCATATCATGGAGCCGGTGGGGGGGGGGGGGAGATCCTCATCAGAGCACTGAAGGTTAAGACAAAGAAAGTCTTCAGGCGCAGATGGAAAATGGAGAACCAAACCCACTGCCTATTAATTTCTGCATCCTGAGGTAATAGAAGTTTCATGTTTAAAAGTGAATCACTGGACCTGAGAGTGACACCGGAGAATACTTGGAGCTGTACAGTGTTTTCAGGACTTCTTAGTATCCAGACAGCCTGTGTCCAGTTTGAAGCCTTGCAGGAGTTTGCTGTTTAACAAGTAGTCACTACACAGCCAAACCCTTGTTTAGTACAAGAGACACAAATTGAATATGTCTACTGATGCCTGAAGGACAGCTTGACACCCTCTAGGAGGAAAAACAAGCCGGAGAGCTTCTTTAAATCTGTGTTTTCTACCCTTTCAAGTTTAAACTGTCAGAACAAGAGACCAGGGCCTCAGAAAAGAAAAAAAGCTGTGGGACTGTCACTCTTTGTTGTGGTAAGGGGAATAACAGTGCTGCAAGTCCTCACAGCTTGTTATATAATGCCATGCTTGGAGAGAAAACATCTTTGATGGTCATGCTTAATCAGCAGCTGGAGGAGTCCTGAAGCGAGCCGTAAAACAATTACCAGTCTGTGACAGAAGCTGCTTTTACCCCCTGTAATTCGGCTTCCTAAAAATAAAGTGAACGTCCAGCGAGTAACCTTGAAAGCAAAGACACTTTTATATCTTTTAATTGGGAAGCACACAATCTGTCTTTTCTATCACATTAAGTCATTTAAAATACAATTTGTTCAAGGAGTGGATTCAGACATATTTTGAAATAACCCTCAAATGATCCCTCCATCATAAAAACTTCATGGGTCTGCAAACGCAATTAATATTCCGTTTACTTCTTCAGAGCGCGCGCAGCCTTCACGAAATCACACAAAACTGAGTCTAGACAACTGAAAGTCATCAACCAGGAGTGTGTGGACAAAAACTAATTGTTTTAATGACTGAATAGTTTCTGCTCTTCCAAGTGTCATGAAATAATGAAAATTGCCACATTGACGTGTTCAAATTTGAACCCGACCGATTTATCAATATTGGTCGATATCATAAATACATATATATAACAGTTTTTCGAGATGGTGATGCAGCAGAAGATGCTGGGCACCTATAACTGCAAAATTCATTGTTTCAGGGCACTGAATCATTTTGGACATTTAAGTTTAATGTTAAACTGTAAAATGTCAATCCTCCATTACGCCTCTTCGTCAGAAGTGTTTGATGACCACATTTTGGGGATCGCTGATTTTATGTTTCTGCAGTTTCTTTTTGTCCAGCCTGCCTTATGCTTGCTTTTCAATGATGGCTTGTGCTTATTTTTGGTGGATTACAGGATTTCCTCTATGAGCCTTTTGGGGATTTCTGAATCTTACCTGTTGAATCTTCTTCTTTTTGTTGCTGTGTTTCTGCTGCTTTTTTCTACAGACTCAAGTTTTACCCACCTAAATGTGCCCGATCCATGCATTATTCCCTGAATAAATAAAACAAATGTGCCAAAAAACACGCTATCTAACAGAGTTAATGAAAGTATGAAAAACATCCTGGACTGGTCACTTTATCTGGAGCTGCACCAGAAATTAATAGGGTCCGTTTTGGGCCAATACCCGTCTCCTATCCAAGTTTTGTGGAAATCTATCCAATAGTCTTTGTGTAACCCTGCTGACAATACAACCATTAAACCAGCGGATGAAAACTTAAAATGCTTGGCAAAAGGTAATTAACAACTCCATCCAGCGAAGAAGGCAGTGAGATACGGCTGAAAGTAAGAGGACCCTGACTATTTTCCAAAAGATCAAGAATGAACCTTGGAGCTTTGAACAACTCTTGTTTTCTCTTCTCATTAGCTGGTATCTCTGTAGACAAAGCCCAAAAGTTGCGAGAACATATTGTTCCTGAAATTTCGACACCACATGAATTTCAACTATACAGTTAAAATATGCCTGCATGCTGCTGGAAGGCCCGCATACTCAAGCTCCTGGGAACTCAGGGTTTTGTCTTTGAATCAGCTGGACGGAGAGAAGCCGAGACAAATGCCCTCACCTACCGTTAGCACTCGCACACACACGCCCACGTACCCTCCCATTAGACACACTCTGGGAACTGTAGCGCTGTAGCAGAATAACACGTGAAGTAGTTTGTCCGCCAGGCAAAGCTTCTTGTGCATTCCATTAACTAAAAACAGAAGCATAATTACTTTCTCAAGATCAATCAGAAAATATGCTCCTGTGCACGATTCAGACAATAAGGAGTAATGGCCTGCAGTTCAACGAGGACAGACGGGAAGTTAGGTTAGGAGAGAAGTAGGGACTCCAAGTGTATTAATTACGCAGAGATCTAGGCTAAGGACACAATAGCACACACACAAAAAAAAAAAAAATCTCTTTATCAGCGGTTCCAGCCCGAGCCCAGGAGACTTCAGGCTACTTCTGCCAGCAAAAACATCTGCTAAATCTACGAGCACAGCCTGAAACATGACCAAATGGCCTGGAATTTCAATAGACAAAAAAAATGGCCAGGATTTAGCAGAGTCAGCTGTACATATCTGAGCACAGAACTGGGCCAAGGCATAAAAATTCATCTTTATGACATGACAGGCCTGGTGTCCCGGGGACCTGGACAGAGGATGCTATAGGTAGTTAAAGAAAGAATGAGGTCCATCATGACACGCTCTATAATGGCGCATATATCCCGCGAGCACCAATTTCACCTGTTCACAACCTTCTACTCTGAGACTTGGCCAGAACTGATGGCGGGCCCTGTTGCTATGGCTACCTTTGAGCGCTATAACCAGCACATCTAATGCCATTTATCAATAGACTCTATTCAAGTTACCTCAAGTGGAAGCAGGATGGATTTTACTGGAAAGTCAGCAGCTGCATAGTGCCCATTAAAGTAGCAACGGCTAAAGCTAACTGGTCTACAGTACGCACGACCAGCAGCTCTACGTCCTACACAGACACCCGCATAACAGACAATAAGCAACAGCATGACCACGGTTGAGGTGTCGTGTTTTCTATGATCAATCAGGAGAAAGAGTGTTGCTATGATGTCAATTCTGTCCATTTTATTATTTGTTTATTCATGCTTTAGAGCCTCTTAAAAGGTTTCAATCTCTGAAATCGAAGCAGCTACACTGGATGTGTTAATAGTGACAAAATAAAATGACAAACATGTGAAAGCGGTGGCTCGAAGTGATAAACCTACACAGAGTTGTCGCCCAGCTTATTGTTTAGCAGGTCAGCTCCAAATAGACACAGTTACTGTGACAACTAGTTGTGTTACATAAAAAAAGAGATTTAATTTGAGAGTTGGTACAGTTGAGACTAAAAACAGAGATAACACAAGTATAACTGTGTTGCGTATTACGTAGTCAAATACACAAACTATTGAAAAACAACATGCACTCAGGGCACAGGCTGAGAAAGTCACAGAGCTTGCAGAACCACGCACTGCTAAATCCTAAAAAATCCTGCCCATCCGGGCCCAATACCAAGTCTTCAGTCAGACCTGAACCTCACTTATTGCTGGCTTGAATATACAATAAGAATTTACAGCAGACTCTCTGACTCACCTTTTCCAAATTAACCTTAAACCAGTCAGATAGAAAAAAGCACAGGCCGAAATCTCTCATGTGAAATAACGAAAACGGTTCCATCTATGGAAAAAAGAAATTGTGTCCATGTAGGACTCCGTCATTCACAGTGACGATTTATGAAAATGTATTTTTAGGGTCTTTAAAGTATATTTTCTGATCTAAAAGTTTATTATAACCAGTTTGCCAACCCCTGACTGAAATAGCATCTCCAGTAAATGAGGTAAAGGTCCTGGATTTAGCTTCGTCCGCCCACTGACTCCTGAGCTGTTGTCATCTCACCATGCTGCTGACTACTGCAGCAGCTGACAGCATCTTATCAGCAGCTGCCAATTACAACATGGGAATCTTATCAGCTGCAGCCAATTAGAACCAGGGGAGTTGCTGTGAGAAAATGTCAACAGCTCAGTGAACTTGCCAGAGCTCTTATCTGGCCACGCCTCTTCATCCAGGCAGCTCTCTCTTTGAGTCGACTGTCAGAGTACAGTCTGCCGGTGCAATGTTATGACAAGAAGGGCAGGAGGTACAGCAGGGTGTAAAATCTCAAACCTCCCAGAAGGACGCCACACTTCCTGAAAAAACGGTAACATTTGATCAATTTTGTGACAGCCGACGACTAGAAAACCTCGAAAAAAAGAAAAAAAAATTCATTATTCACTCGCTCCCAGCTGGGCGTCTGTTCAGACCGAAGGTGGAGGCTTACACAACATATTAAAAACCAAATCTGAGATAACCGAGGAGTGTGGAACACAATGCATTTGCTCCTTTTCAATACACACTTCTCAGATTGATTGCAGTGTGAGAAATATAAAGACTTCTTCTTTTCACAGCCTCTTGACGTGGATGACAGGCAGGATGCATTATTTCTGCTTATACACATCTGTTCGCCCATCTCTGCCGAGGACTCGACGACACGCTTCTGCATCGCTTTTCAAGAACAACTGAAGACACTTGATTGACTGTGTTTCTCTTTTGCTGTCTAGTTATACAGCACTGATGTGACACTTTGCACAGACTGAGCTAATTGTCATCCAGAGCTTCTGTTACATTTCTTCTCCATTATCTTATTGTCACACAGAGGATTGATGTTTTCTTGCCGGCACACCAGCTTTGTAGAAACAATGACAGTTATCAAACCGTATGTTCTTACTTATGGCTCTGAATTTTACTGTAATAGCGTTGTTAAAATATCTATTTCAAGTTTATGTCACCCTTCCTGTCAGTCAGGACATACTGGTTTGTTAAAATACAATAAAGCCTTTGTTCAACAGGAAATAAAAACTTCTGTTCATTCATTTAAAGTTCATTATGACTGACAATAAAAAGTTGTGAAATACAGTACCTGAGATCACTATATTTTCTTTTTCAGTTGTCATACCAAATAAATCAAGCAAATATAAATCTTAATTTATGTGCAACAATAGCTGCAACTTTTGATTGGTCCACTGATTATTTAGTCGGTAAAATAACAACACAAACCATGACTGCACTCAGTGGAGCACATACATCCACCGAGGCCCAACAGTTCCTTTAAATTCAATCAAGTCTTTAATTAAATCTGCTAGATACAGAAAACTTTTAGATTCCAGCCAACTAAATACTCTTTTTCTGCATGAAGAACTATGTGTTCCTCCCTAAGAAATCTCGACATGGATCAAAATCTGTCCCTTTATCCCGACCAGCACTAAAAGTTAAATGGGTGTATTTTGAATCCATCCTCCATCCGAGTTTTGTAAAAATCCATCCAGTAGTTTTTGTGTAATTCTGCTGACAAATGACCCAACCAACTAAGATACAAACAAACAGACATGGGTGAAATCATAACCTCCTTGGTGGAGGTAATAGTCGGAAAAAAAAAAAAAAAAAAAGCCCATCGAAGAGCCTGAGACATCTTGTAATGTCTTGTTTTTTTCTTCACACATTTGTCCAAAAAAGATATTTAGTTTATGATTAAGTTTGTTTTTGTGTGAACAATTCTGCCTAATTAATCAACTGACCATTTGTAGCTGTTGTTAAATTGTTTCGCCAACAAAAAATCGTTGCATGAACTGGTTTACTGACGCTTACATTACACTTAACAGACACCTTCGCTGCTGCTGTTCTGAAATTCAGCGGTTGACGAGACATGATGCCGCCGCTGTCACTCCAATGATCGGCAGTGCAGACACACATTTTGCATGGCACGTGGCACATTTCTGTCTCAAGTCATCGTCAGCCGAATCACCGGTCACGAAACTTAATGGAGACACATTACGGTGTAGTCTGGCTTTCAAGCCCGCGTCCAAGATTCTAGCAGACGGTGACCTCCACGGAGTCATGGAGCATTGAATGAATCATGGTCTGGTGCTTCCTCTTGTAAAGCTTTCAGAATGGAGGTCATTGCAGTTATTTCAATGGTTCATCTTTTCTCCTAATGGCGGTATGGTTGACTTGCTCTATGAGAGATACCCGCTGTGGCAGCAGCACTGAGCTTATGGCAGACAAAAAACATCTGATGCCTTGTAAACCCTTTCTTCCCCCACTCGCGTGAAATAGGAATCTGACCACAGCAATGACATTCTCTGCGGTCTGGTGTGGCTGTAAATATTTCCACTGCAGATTTGCAGCGAGGGTCAACTGCTGACCCCTAATGTTATGGCTTTAAGTGGGAGCGAGGCCAACCGATGACTCCCTCTGTATTCAGCCAGAATGTGCCACCAGGGCTCAACATACGTTTACTCAAAAGGGCATATTTTCATTTCTTAAGCCATTCTGGGAATACGTCCATCATAACTCTGATATCTGAACTCACAGGATTCATCATTCCATCACATCACAAAACGTACATCTGCTGTGAACGGAGGTGGGAAGCCTTCATGTTTTCTGCTTAAGCCACTTGGAACAGACAAATAGTCAAATGTATATTTCATAAATAGATATGGCTGCTTTTAGTATTGTTTTAAATCTTTTCATGTGTCTGCAACTTTTTGTATGATTTTCTTGGCCATGTATTCCTTGTAAAATGTTTCCAGCCTCAACAGGACTTTTCTGGTTGAATTCAGGTTAAATACATTTAAAGAAAATAAAGAAATAAATAAATAAACACAGGTTACTGCAACTTAGAGGCCTGAATAACATTTAGTTTCATTGCAGCTTATCTACCAATTATTTTCTTTCTTTTGTGGTCTATTTGGTATTTGGTATTTCCCATAATGCAAGTTCTTTTTATTTGAACAAAGTTATGGTTTTCTTCTAGCAACGCTCATAAAATGAAATATCAAAATAACAGAAAACTAAGAAACCAGCAAATTTATTCGGTGTCTTTCCTTCCAGTTGAGTAATCTCTTAACTGACTAATTGTTTCAGCTCTACTGAAATGGTATATGGTGCATTCATAGTAAATTAAACTAACAACTTGCTGCACTGTGTCCCGTTCTCATGATCCAATTACTCCAAGCTCATGGTGCAATGAGGCTGCAGGTAACACAGGTGTATAAAATTTGGCCACAGAAATAGGAAATCCAATACAAGATGTTGGGTTGGATGTATATTCAAGAGTGAAGGAGATGGAGTATAAAGTTGTTACATAAAAAAAAACAACCTTTGCTTTCCTCCCACTGGCTTTGACAAATGGCTCAAACACTGTTCCATTCAGTGCCATAACAACAAAGTTTGGAATTTAACAACTCTAATCATCTGGTGTGCTGACTTTAGATTAAACCCATTAGCTCTCATTCGACAATACAAATACCTGAGGGGGAAATCAGGCCGAGCGCGGGGGGGGACGTCAAAAGGCTGTTAACAAAGCAACCGCTGTGTTGATATTAACATCATCACGCTAGAATACCCGGCGGCCTCAACAGTATATAAGAACTGACACTTCAAAAAGTCAGAGAGACGTGTTTCCGCTGTACAGTCTGTGAAACTGGAGTCAGATCAGCGTGCAGCATCTGAATTTCACATTTGATTAATCAAACAAGCCTGTATATTAAAAATAATGCTGTGATTAATAATGAATTGACGTGCTGCAGTTAGGCTTTTTTTTTTAAATTTTTTTTTTAATCGTCATAATTCATTTTATCGATGCCAGTCAAGATGTCTCAAAGCTACTGTGTGACTACTGACTTCATGGACTCCATTAGTCCTCGTCAGGGACCTCAACACATATAATTTAAGACCACCAAAAAAATACAGAAACAAAGTATTTGACAGACAAGAGACGCTGATTGGTGTCTGCTCACCATATGAGGAACAAACAGCTGCTGTCTGACACAACAGACTGGTGAGAAGTTTCAGCTGTGCTACATGCAAACAAGGCAGGCATTAGCTTAGCCACATTAGCTGCTTCTGCTGCTGCTCATGAGGGATTCCACAGTTTTCACAGCCATGATCCCTCACATGAAAGTCTTTCAGCATAAAGTACAACTCAGAAACGCATCTTTTTTCCTTAAACTAGCATCTTTCTATCTGGACTCATCCCTTCAGTAACCAGCAAACAGGAGGTACAATATCGAAAAGATGACACAAGGCCGGATGTCTATGTCTGCAGCTAGCAACATCATGTTTTTTGTTTTTTTTCCCCCAGGCATAGACATGTTTATTTGAAAGAGGACAGACAGGAAATGGGAGAAGAGGAGGATGTGACACATGCAGAAAAGGTCCTCCGCCCGGGATTCAAACCAGAGTGGGTCTGCTGTGTATGTGTTAACCTATAACTACTCCAGAGTTATTCAAACAAATACAGAGTGTAGATTTGTTTTGTTGGTTAGGTTGACAGTTTTCCCATCAGCCTTAAATGCACCATCTGTAAATATAATACCAACTAGCTTTCTGGATACCTGAGATCCACTAAAGATGTCACCTTAGTTAAATCGGGGCATAAAACACAACTGTTTACTTTTGATTAGTGTGCTTTTTATCATCTTTAAATGCAATTTTAACATTTTCCTAATGTGTAGTTTTTCAAATTAATTTCTATGTCTCTGTAGAGCTCTTTGAATTACTTTGCTCTGAATGGTGCTATATAAATAAACTTGCCTTGCAGCAAATTACTGGTAAATTAAAGACAAATTAGCACCTCTATTTAGTTGATTTTAATTTAAGGCCTTTTAAGACTTGCTATGTGCTTCATGTCCAAGTGCACTGTAGGCTGCAGTAATCAAGTCATTCATTTCGAGAAGAAAGTCCTGTTTCAAGCGAACGTCACAGGTTGAGTCGCACGTCCACAACCCGCGCACATGGTGTACGAAGTGTAACTCGCTAAAGACGCTCTTGTGAAGTTCAACGGCCGTCATCTCGCTGCATCGCCCACACGTGAGGACGATATCCTCTCTCACACAACAACTAGGTGAGAAGGTGGGAGAGAGCAGCAGCCAGATCCAGAGCAGTGCAAGTCATTGTTAGAGAAGAAGGGGCTCAGTTTGCATATAATTAGACTTTGGCAGCACAGAGTGTATCTGTCCTCTTTGTACACCAGAGACAGAAACAGAGACATGCAGAATTGTTGTAGAAGTGGAGAGACCTTCCTCTGAACCACCAGGCTTCTCCGAATGCAGACAAAAGGTAACTGTATGATGTAATTTTGAGTTTGTCTTGGCAGCTGTTGCCTGAAGAGAGATGAAGATGGAGTCTATTAGAAAATAACTCGAGTGAGAGAAGGTGCGTCTCCGAGTGCAGCTCAGGTCGAGATCCATGTCGCGGCGATTCAGAAGAAAAGGAAGACGATAAAAGCAGAGAAGACGGATGAAACAAGTGGTACAAGAGTCAAAACTTCTGAAGATGTTGTCTGAATCATCACACTTGTTGTAACTTGGTGCAAATGTAATCTATATAGTAACAGAAGGATTAATAATTCAAACGACAGATAAATAATCTGCAGGTATATTAGAAATATTCCAAATGATCAGATGTTAATTCCTGCTCTGTATTTTAATCCAATATAACACAAAAATGGAAAATGAACTCATCTACAGACATTAATTACATCTTTGGGAAGTTGCATCGAACATTTTCCCAATTTTCTCACATTTCAAAATAGCAGAAAGCAATTATCAGATTAAAAGATAATTCAAATCCTTATTACAGTCGAGGGAGCTCTACTATATATTCAAAGTTTATAACTAGAACACTTATTACTTCACAAGATAAAACCAAAAAACTGCTGTCAAGTAGAGTCGAACTGTTATATATCAGTTGGCTGATATTATCACAGATACATCAGTATTGGCATATATGTTGTCTATGGGCTGATACGAAAACTTTTGCAGAAAACGATGCTTGAGGTGATTTACTGGTTAAAATTCAAGTGAAATTTATCGTCTAAAATGACATCCGTGAACTGATAGTGATATTAACTGTTAAACTGTAAAATAATCTGCCTTCATTACATATTGTTGTCACGAGTGTCTGGCTGCGTGTGGTCGATATATCGATATTGGAATTTCTTTACCCCGTTGTATTGGTATTGGCCCTGAAATCCGTATATGGGTCAGGCTCTCCTGTCAGGAGCCTCTGAACATGATTGAATTCTGGCAGTTCTTTAGCTGTACATTACTTTTTCAAGCAGCGGTACTTAAACCTCAAAACCGCATTTCACTGCTGCATAAAACGGAGCTTAATTTTTAATATTTCACAGCGGGGAGACTGAAGCAAGAGCTGGAAGTAGCAGAGTAGGAGACCGAGGCCTGAGACCGACTACAGACTTTAAAAGACAACTACCACTGAAAAGACCAAGATGACTGCTTAGAAGAGAAGATTACTGGTCAGCGTGCCAATTTCCCAAGCTGGTAAAGTGTCTTTCACACATCCCTCGTTGGTACAAACACACTCATACACATCTAGAGTTTGTGTATACACTTGTTTTCTTTACTTTATTTGAAGCCCACACTGCATTTCCCTTGACAAAACAATGTTGTATATAAATAAAGTTTTGTGTGCTCGCTTGCTTGCTTACAGGCTGCACGTGTTTCTTCAAAGAAGGAGTCGGAGCACATGGTCGGATGCGGTGCAGCTCTCCCATGACATTTTAGGGTTCAGAGCCTTTGCGCAAACATAATAAATAAGTCTAGTTTGGACTGCCTGGAAGACGTGATCTCACTCTCTGCATCCTCTCTGCCATGTTTCATGATGTGTGGCGCTGTATGGCGTTCTGATGGAGCGCTGACATTAACAAACACTCCCCCGGTCGTGTATAGGCTGGTACAGTCATGCATTAATTATGGCGAGGTGGCACCCTGTGAGTAAACCCGAACAGACTGCCTGATACCCAGTGGGCTGCGGGGAAGACAGAGGACAAAACATCACCGGGGTTTTTTCCTGTCAGAGTGATGGGACATGATCGGGGAAGGAGTGGAGGGGAAGGTTTTGGCTTCACACCGGTTCACACACACACCTTAAACTTCCCTGGGAGGGTTGAGACCGTCTAAATGCAAACATCTGTCCACAATGCATAAAGCTTTACTGACTTTAAACTATTATTATGTGAGCGAGCAGTCTGTGAAAGTCGCCCCTCACGGTCTGCCCCCTGGTGACAATGGCACCAAAAATGAGTCTGGCATTTGCTGTCATTTTCCCTTGTTGACAGCTAATTTAATCACCAAATGGCTCCGATTTCAGCGCGCACAGACGACACATTGAGCTGTTGAAGCATTTATCTGATCCCTCATCAGTTATACCACTGTACTCACCCATCTGTGTGGGTGAGGGGGCATCGATCTGCACGGATGAAATAGAAGCATGAGTAAGCACCAGGGATGTAATACAATTTAATGGCAGATTGTGATCGTGTTAGTGTTAGATAACTATAATGGTGAATATCCTCACGTGAAAGACTTGACAGAGCTGTCTGGTTTAACAACCTGCAGTCCTACGTTGATTTCCTGATTTATTTTTGAATTGCCACAAGGTGAGCCCTCCAAGACCCTAAACCTGCCGTCCTGGATTAAGGCTCAGCTTGCTCTTGTACCTCCTGCATAAAGAAGTTCATCAGATGTGTGAAAATGTTATATAGATTTTAAACTAAAGACCAACAGGGAGACAAGGTTCCCACCAGTTATTTACCCGTTTTTATGCAGGAGGACTTAAAGATTGCAAATGATTTGTTGTTCACTACGGTTAGGGTTGGATGTCTCTTAAATTTGCAATAAAAAATATTTGTTTCTTCACAAAATGTGAGGCAGATTTATTCCAGTATGTTGTGAGTGAAGCCTGCGATGCAGCACTTAGAATTACACCATGTTTTGATGCTATTTTAAGAGTTTTTGTTGTGATTGTGATGATTATCAGGATGATGCTGAGAATTTCCAACACTTGCTTAAATGCTATGAATCCATGTTTGTGTTTGTCAGCTTACATTATAGATCACTGTTAGTTAACACAAGCTTTGGCTACAGCTTCAGTTGAATTACCACCACCAGCACGACCACCACCCCCCTCTGGACCGGAGTGGAGCTGACCCTGATTTGTATGTGGCCTGGGGGATTGTAATCAGATTTGTGGTCCGGCCAACAGAGACACATGTGTGCTAAATGTGATTAAAAGTGTTTTATGAGTGTAAATAGGGCTTTTCTTGATCGATAGAAAACTACTGTTTCCATTTTCAGGGCATTGACGCTTCAGCCTCTTCATCTGAGCGGTCGTCTGCTTCTTCACCGTCTCTGTTGATTACCATGCCAACAGTAGAAGCTTCAAATCATTTAGACAACCCTACTGTGTTTAAAAGGTTGGTTTTGTAACTGAGTTTTTATAAACAGAACAAAATCATCATTTTTCATGGCTGACGCTTTTTTCTTCATTTCTTCCATCCTCCTTTTTTAATTAGATGCGAACACTTAAGTGCATCCATCAGCCCACAGTTCAGTCATATGAATCACGGTGGTTTAAACGGGTTAATTACCGCTCACCTGATCTTTTCTGAACTAGCACCCGAGCAGCGGCCTCTCAGAAAGACACATGAAATGGGAGCGTTGGAAAAATGTGGCAGGATGATGAAGAAGAGGCGAGGCAGAGGAGATGCTGAGCACACTTGTTTGGCGCACTAATGTCAGGCAGCGAGAGGCAGCTGGTGTGGATCAGTTAACCCGGCTGGAGGCTGAGAGAGAAGATAGAAGGACAAAGGAGGGGAGGGATGGATGGAGGGAGAGGTGTTGATAGCAGAAGAGAAGAGCCGCGGGGCCTCTGTGATGAACATGCTGCTGAGAGTATAGCGCCGGGTAAAGATTCTCGCTGAGGTAACTCGCGTGAGGCAACACAGACGGGAAGAAAAACAGACCAAAGAGTCGACTTCAGCTTTCTTCTTTTACTAAGTTTCACCTTTATAATTGATTTAAAACTCTACCCAGGCTCTGTGACATGTTATATCAGATCAACATGTCCATCTCCAATTACAGCAGCGGGAAGAATCAATGTAATGTGGACCCGACACCCCCCTAGTACAATCTGACTGAGTTCAAAAAACACCAGAGGTTTCGCTTCATTTATAGCTCGCCCACCTCGACAACATAAATAATTCATCAGGTAATCCGACCCATCCAAGATAGAGGTTATTCTTTGGTGTTTTGGGGCCGTCTGAGACGTGTTGAAATCTGACAGTTGCTGGTGGCTTTATGAAAACACTGTAGATAAAACCTCTCAACTGCCTTTACATTTGTAATTGAACCCTCCGAGCCCTTAAATCTCGGGCCGGCCGGCTCCGTGAGAGAACATGCCCTCAACACGAGGAAATGGCAGATTCTATTTCAGCTAAAATGAGGAGGGGGGCTGGAGGGCTGAGCTACAGACGAACTCCTTTTCTGCATTGAACAATTCAGCAATATGAAGATTCACACTCATCTCAGTGTTGGGTAGCAATGTGTTATATCAGGGCTGAAAATATCATTTCCTTAATCTATTCAATTATTTTCTGAGTTGATCAACATTTTTGAGGATAATGTGCTGAGGATGCCTGAGGAGGCTTCATATTTGTCCTTTTTTTTGTCTAACCAATTGTTCTAAACCTCTAAATATTCAGTTTACCATGATGCAAGACCAGGAAATGCAGCAAACTCTCACATTTGAGAGCCTTGAACTATCAAATAATTGCCACTTTTGCTTGAAAAATGACATAAATAATACAGCTGCCAAACGATGTTCTGTCTCGCTTCTTGACAAATCCTACCTACTACCTATAAAATATTTAACCTTCACGACACTGAAATAAGACTGAATGTGGCTTTATTATCACTAATTGATGCAACAAAAAAAAAATCTTGTGAAAAGTTACACAGATCTCTGTATAGAGAATATTTTCAAAGGTGAAGGTTGAGCTTCACTATATTTGTAAGACTGTTTGAGGTGTACATCCTTCAACAGTACTCACATGTGGTGTATTTTCCAAGTATCATTAGGAATCAAACATTTTGTATACTTATTTCTCAGTTGCCACTTTATTCAGATTTAAACAAAAACGATCCCAGAAAATAATTGATGTTCAACGCTGCCAGTTTCTCAGACTCTGGCCCACAGGCCAGACCCTGATTAGAGATCAATTTAGCAAAGTCGCAGAGATAATAACTGAAGATGGATCTGAGATTATTAATGAAAAACACTGCCAGAAGACAACTTCTTTGGCTTCAGTTAGCCTACGGCGTTGATGTCCCTGAAGCGCGAAGAATGAAGAGACAACCTCATCTGAAGCCATTTGTTTTTCCTCCCTACAGTGCTGCTGTGTGGAGGTAATAATGGAAGGGAGACAACATGGACTGGTTTATTCCGATCAATCAACATGGAGACGGCTGAAGATTTTTTAATTTTAATAATAGAATCTTTTCAGAGCTCAAGCATTGCTTGAGGCTATGCCATCAGCTCTGGCGTGAGCGGAGCCTCCTTCTGGCTCCGTGAATTATTTAGATCTCACATGTTTGTAGGCTTTGCAAAATTGGGTGAAGTGGCACTAAATCCCTGACCAGCGCAGCATGGACACGAGTGATGGGGAGCAAGAGGGCACAATTAAAAAAATGATGGAGGAGGATATTGGGAAAAGGGATAAAAGGGATGAATCCCAGTAACATTTCGCTCTTTGGTGATCATCAGTAGATTGGATGGAGGATGAGATTTGAGATTTCCAGTCTGACCCGGATCAAAGCAGCCCAGTCGCCAGGATATATTGTTACTGTTTCTGTAAACCACAGATACATCCAAGGCTGACATTTACACCAAACGTGGCATTTTACCTTCCCATTGGTTGCGACAAAAACCAGGAATTATTATTTTTTCTATTTGTATTTTTTTAAAGGAGACCTGGAGATATTTCCAGCCGTATCTACAGCGACCAAAACCGGCTATTTTCCATAGGAACCTGGATCATGTCCATCTGTAATAACCACACGGTTGCAACATAAAGAAATGTTCAGTTCCGAATCATCTGTGGTTCTGCTGAAACATGTATAGCCTGGCTTGACTACGACGATATCGCAGCATCACAACACAACAAATAATCCACCTGAACTCTCGTCTCTTTCTCCATGTTAAGGACCAAACACTTATTCTGAAGCTTTGGTGTCAGTGAAAGTGATCGTTTAACGCAGCCCTACTGTGTACAGCACTTTTCTAAACACTCAACAATGCCCGAACGCTTCTGAAAGCACACAATGTTCATACAGTCGTACATGTGTATTTTTTTTTTTTTTATCGCTCCCTGAGCAGCAGTAAAGACAAGTGCCCTGTTATGTTCTGACTGAAGCAGCTGAATCCCAGATGAATAAGGAGAGGCGGGCCCCCTTCGCAGCCTGTCATGCATTTCAATCACTATTCTCTCCCAGAGTTACAACGCTACAATACAGTGCTGCAGAAGCAGGCGGCAGCTCCTTCCAGACTGAAAGCTTGAAAATCACTAAGTCATTAACCTTTATACTCCCCTACATGCCTGCGTACGTCCTGTTTGTGAGCTAATGAGCTCGTTTCTTTTATCTTCAGTCTGTCATCCTGTCGCTCACATCCATCAGCATCAATCTAAATCTTCTGTGCGGCCTCAGCGTCACCAGGACTGACATCCAGCTGTAGATCTCCTCCAGCATCAACATACAGCAATCAGGACACTCTGCACACACACACACACACACACACACACACACACACAATGACACAGCCATATATCTAAATGGACTGTCACCTCGGACAGCTTAAGTAGCCCATCGCATTATTTACCTTCCAGCAGCTCTTTCCCTGCCAGCAGCGGGTCAATGACATCACATCACATGTGTAATGCTCAAATCCATTACTTTCCACAAAAAAAAAAAAAAAAAGAACAAGAAAAAAAGAAAAACCCACCCATATAAAAGAAAACACTGGTGTGTTTTAATATTGGAAACTATTATCGGAAACTTTCCCGAAAAAGAAAACCACATTCAGTTCACAGAAGTGCAGTTTAATTCTGAGGTTTTGCTGCTCTGCACAGAAAATGCGAGTCAGACTAAAAACCATTCATCATAAGCATGCCAGCGTACAAAACGACAGGGTGTGGACTACACGCTCCCAACGGAGACTTTGTGCTGACAAAATGGTTTCAGGATCTCCGATACAAACCGAGACCACAGATGAAGTCGGCTCTCACAACAAGGGTTTGTTCAGGAGCATTTTGTCATTAAAGCCAGCACGTGTTATCTAAATATACGGGCGAGGAGAGGAAAATATCGCTACGACTGCAACTTTCACTCGCAACGTTCTTTTCATGCACCGATGATGCAGCCAATTACGATTTCAAAGTTTGCGGTTTCCTATTTTCATTTTGATAGATAACGTGGAACAACATGTTTTTTCTTTATGTGATAAGACAGGCGAAGACGGACAGGGAATGACGGAGGGAGAACGTAAAGGACCGCTGCTGAACATGTTGCGCACACTTTACCAGGCGCCATACAAAATAACATTCTGACTGAAATTCACTATTAAAAAAGGATATTTGGTGGATTAAAGTAAAGTCATTGTTGTGGGGCATGTTATTATAGTCACAGATGAGACAACAAATCATATTCACACGGTGGTTGAGATGACCTGGATCTAATCAAACAGTAATGTTAGTTCGGAAGTGTTTGAATGCTTAAGTTAGCATATGGGTTATCAAATGTGTTATGTTACCTTGAAATATGACCCAGTTTTTCATTATCATTCATGTTTTTAGTTGCTGATCAGTCGGCAAGGGGGGCGACTTGTCAGATTCCCAGAACATCGGCCTCCATGTGAATGTGGTCTATGAAATGCAATCCAGTTTGAGGAGCAGGAGCAGAACAATGCGTTTCAAGGCTTAGCAGATGCAACAGAAGAAAAACACAGTACAGCGGTTTGCACTCGCTGATTCTCTCGCTCTAAAATAGCTTTTATAAATAATCCCAAAGCGAACAGTAAAAGTTCAGCATTCGTAGGATCTGGATACAACTACTTGTGAAAACCCCCATCCCTGCGCGATACAACAAACTCCAACCTCGCACCTATAAACTGAAAATGGCAAGTTAATAGAGCACTAAGCTGGTTGCTAATGTATAAACATTAACAAGCTATCAGCTCTTACCAATTCTATTGCAGGGATTTAGCCAAGTTACTGCCAGAGCGTTTCCCCCCCCCCCAAAGAGATTAGGTGCGACCAGCTCTTCCTCCACTGTGCTCTAGCAATGCAAGACTACGAAAGAATTCCTCTGGAATGTGCCAGCAAAGTTCAACCTGTTGGCACTTTCTTGCTGCTTTGGCATTGGCAGCCACGCTGCTCAGAGACACTGACTCCATTCAACAGAAGAAGAGGAGGATGCTTTTCTTTTTTTTTTTTTTTTTTTTCATGCAGGCTTTAAGTCAGCCTGAATACGGCTTAAGTGTAGTTGAGGCTACGGAAGCTGAAGATTTAAGGGATTCAAAACAGATGTGGACAAAAACCGCAAACACACATGCAGTTCTTTTCATACAGAATATATTTTCTATATAGCTGCTTCTGTACTCTGACATTTTCACAGTTTGATGGGAATATAAAATAAAACAGCTCACAGGTTTCTCCCCAGACAAGAAAAGTAAAGAAACGCACAAAAGTACAAAGAAACGTATGTGACATGTTTGTCAGGCCTCAAGGATACAAATAACACCAGGATCTAATTATATCTATCAAATGCCGCCACATGTCATGTCGCGATGTTCCGGTTGGTTGACAGACGTTGCCGCTCCCTCCCCGCACAACATGCATCTGTACTTTCACTTGCTCAATGACATTAACCTTCTCCTGAAGAATCAATAGCATTTTATCCACACCTCCCTCTTAGCTCCCACTAAAGGTCAATGCACAAGAGATTGGATCGATGAGCGAACAATTCTCTTATTTGCAGAAAAGTGCGGCTGTGAACTGGCCTTTGTGATGAAGTTTAATTTATTAAATTTCATGCACAGGAGTGAGGTTATGTCTTTAATCCTGGCACTGAGTGCTTTTAGATGAATCCATACACGTGGCCTTAGGTCTGAGAATATGCCTCAGTTCTAATCACTACTCAGTTTGTTTTCAGTCAAACAACCTTGTTACACGGGTACTTGAAATCCATTCAGCCAAAGGACAGCATTCTCCTTCAAAGAGCCGTTTCATATAAACTTAGTTATAGAGTTATTTGCTATTCCACAGACTGACAGTTTCCAGTCGAGGCTGTCTATATGGTAAACTGCAGAGAGGGAAAACTGGCAACTGGTGAACTTTCCAAGAGCCTCTGACGGAGCGACGCATGTCCTCGTGCGACATTATATTTGCAGTAATGTGAAAATATTTCTCTACGGTTGTGATGGTCCTTTAAGTTGGGCTGCTTTGGGCTAATCATTGGACTCATTTTGACCCTCAGGAAACTGCAAAGGGTACAAGATTTTAGTTAAGGAGTGCTGCGGGCACATTACTGTGTGCACTGAGTGAAAACACACCTCATTACCAAAGTTGACAGGACCTTTGCTATTCACAGCTGTGGAGCCCACAGTCTGCCTTAAAAGGTTCCCTGCGGAGGTTTTGACCTCTAGGAGTTCTACGGAGCTGTTTTTCTATCAGTCTTTGTTTGTTGTGCTTGAGCACAAGATAAACAAAAAAGACGAGATGCAGAGTCCCGGCGACGGTTTCGCACTATTCCAGCAAACCACAGGTGGCAGGAAGATGCCAAGACACGCTGAAATGAGGCCCACAAAATCTGGGAAGAAGAATCAGGGCTGCATTCATGTTCTCCTTGGACGCTCCAACGTCCTACGTTTCGCTCAGAGCGTTTTAAGAAATCATCAACAGCCGTTTCCAGTGTGAGTGACAAGGAAGAGCACAGGAAACTTGTGTACCAAAATTTTCTCAGACATTATGAGCGTTGAATGAATTTTCTCAGTCGGAAACACGTTTTTCCGATTATTCTAACAGCACATGAATGCACTATTAACACTGGGTTTAAAACAAGTTGCTTTACGAGAAATAAAGGCCTCAACCCCACTGGCCACACTTACAGAGTCACAGACTTTGAGGCACATTTCCAGTAAGTCTGCAGGGGTTCAGGGATTTCCCACTGTCCACTCTATGTAGATCCACATTTCTGTCGAGGGAATTACCCACAGTTCACAGCGTTGCAAGGTTACTATTGGGACGCCTTTAATCACTCTCAGGGATGTTTATTCTAAGGGCATTTTCTCCTGGAACTGATCATCTACTTAAATCATTCAGTTATCTAAAACAAAAAAAAAAAGGCATAACCTTGTGAAACCTTAGTAAACTTCCACCCTGATATCTCTGGACATGTTTCTATTTTTGTAAAATGAAAGGTTGCAAAACGCTGTCTCATTCCTGTCCGTCGACCAAGTCTGTGAGGGTTCAGGGATAAAGCCGTGAGCAGTGGGACTGAGTCCAGGAGATGCATTTCATAAAACCTCGAGGACACAAACAACAAGTGAACGCTGAATGTCTCCATTCTGTGTGAAACATTCACAGGGCACCTTATATAAATAAAGACCTATTGTAAAAGGATTTATGTTGCCGTGAATCCCATTTCTCCTGTATTATTTCTAATACTAAAGTGTCCTTCAGTGTTTTCTTTATGATGCCGTTTGATTGTGTTGCATTTCCACTCTGCTCTGTAAATCACACTTAACTTTGTTTGAACTGCTTCGCGAATAAAAGACCATCATTGGCATTACGTAAACAGAACAGGCTGGAGATAATGAAATCCAGCTTTGTGGGCGCTACTAAACTGACATTTATATTCATTGTTAGGTGGGAATATCCAGCTCCAACGAAAAAAAATAAATAAATAAAAACAAGCAGCATTTCAAAATCTCATTCTCTCCACCACCTGCAGTTTTAAGACAGCGGGACTGGAGGGGGAAATGGCCATCTCTGGCTGTGTTGTTAAACTGATAAAATACAGAATAAGGAAAAAAATCTTTGCAGTGTGCCCGCTGCCCCCAGGGCGCCACTTATTATGGATTGTTAAAGACAGGTACACACACACACACACACACACAAACACACCAAGAAGATAAAGAGCAAAGATGGCGGTGGAGTGTATCGTCTCTGACTTTAGAGGGAATATAAAAACTGGTGTTTGTTTGGAGGAGGGGAAAGAGGATGTAAAATGTTGAACTATTCAGTGCCTCAGTTCCACCGAGTCAGATGAGCACCATAATATCTTTTTTTTTTTTTTGCATTCGGTCACAAGAAACTGGGCATTTCCTTTGAGTTGGAATGAATACTCTGTCACTTAGTGGAGAGAATATCAATTTCACTTCAAATGTTTCCTGCAACTATCTCTAACAGGTAAGGGCCTCTTAATTATGTATCTGGCAGCGTGTTGTCTGGTCTTGGTGTCTGGGTGTGAATATCACGAGTGAATAATCTATCAGCAGGGTGGATTCAATCTGGAATGACTTGGATTCCTCACGGAGGGACATCAAACAGGCTGTTTTGTTTATTGCCGTCCTAAATTTTCAAGCAATTATTAAAATATAACACAGCTGTGTGATGTTTAAGAAAAAGCCTACGTGTTGCTATGGATGCGTGCACACAGGCAAGATGGATCATCGAGTGTAATGGCAATTGTAATGAGAAAAATCTATCCATTAGGGGCCGTTAACAAGACTCAATCAACATGGCTGCTAATGAGTCGGAGCTGGATCGAGACTGGAGTCAATCAGACACGAGCTGCTCGTTCAGGACCTTCATCATTAAAGCTGATTCTTCAGGCAACAGCTACATGCACTTAAGTGTCCGGGCTGCAGGCCGCCTTCTGCAGGGGCCATCACGTAAACACACATGTGCTTTAATTGGGGTTTTAAAGAGGTTGATGACATTAGATAGAAGACTTAACTTTTTAAATGCTGCCAGGTTTTTAATCGTCTTGTTACAGCGGTGCCTGCGCATGACAAAGACCTCAGACGGGAAATGCATCGCTGTGACAGCTGAGCGGCGGGATGAAAGGAGAGATCATTACGCATTACTCAAACTGAGACTTACACAGGGTCGCCTCTAGAACTTCAAATAAATTGGTTTCCACCGCTGAACATTTGACTATTTGTAAAATCTGGACACATTTGCGCTGAGAGGAAAATCACTCCTTACAGAGGCTGTACGCTCCCTGCTCTCTCAGCCCTCCAACAAACAACAGGGAGCAGGAAACTGAACCTCCGTGACAACTAAAAAAAATTAAACGTTTCCACATTATAGTCGGGCGATGAAAGAAATCTGAAACTACCATACCGATAACAGATGTAAACGTGTGCTTTGTGTTTTCAGCTCTAACGTGTTCACTGTCAAATATAATCCACTGATAGCCAGGCCTTAAAACTACAAAAAATGTGAACTGTGGATAATTAAAATCAGTGAAGTCTGGTCCCCAAACCAACTCTGTGGAAGTCTGCAGAAAGTCCACCAGTCTGTAAGTGTGCAGTGCGGTGAAGTCCAGACATTTGGACGCAGACTTTACATTGGCCGGTCGCTCAGGTGTAGTGAAATGCCAGGAGATACCAATATTGATTTCCTTCATCAATTTATTTCCCTGAGCAACCTCATGCACGGTGACATACCGACCAACAGCAGACAGAAATGCTAAGCTGTAATCTATCATGATTAGTATAAAGGCTCATTCATTTTGGTAGGTGTTGACATGTTCAGTTGTACACAACACGGACATGTTTCCCATTGAGCCTCATACCAACACAATCATTTCTGTGCCCATTATAGCTCATAACTATGTGTATTTGACATGTGGAGGAGTTTGAGCACAAAGTGCCAACAGGCTTGAGATGGAGGGCAAGCTGGATAAAAACAAACATTTCTGAGGTTTGGTGTGACATTTTCAAAACATACATATAATATAGAATCTAAAACATACAATTACAGAGTCATTTTACCTGCCTGCATCATTTAATAGTCAGGGGCAGAAAGTTCTGCCTGTCTGATATAAATAACTGGGTGCACACAGGGAGACAGGGAGTCGTCTTTCTTGACATGTTGATGATGTATAGAGAGAAAATGTGATGGTCTGTCTGTCCGCCAGTGTGACGGACTAATTCTATGCCCTGCTGATGCTTCCACTGTAAGGCTTTATGACGGGCTTTTATCTGTATACACACACAAATAAAACTCTATTCACTGCTACTACAGTCGCTGTCAACACTTCTCTGAGTTTTGAATATTTCTGCTGTGTAAGTGTGACAATGGAGGAGAAAAGGCTGCACGGTTGTACTTGACAGTGTGATTGGGCAAAACACTAATGATATTGTGACGGCAGGAAACTGGTCTTTCAGAGCTGCGATTGGAAATCTGACAAGAGGGAACCGTTTACTTGTTATTCAAATTAGAAAGCTACATTTTTTTCCCAAAATTTTGACAACATTTTCTGTTCACAAAGAATATCTACTTACGCTTTGTTTCAGGGTGTTGAATCATTGTTCAGTTCCCAGGGTTTGAGTGACTGAAAGCTTTTAACGCTGTCAGTTCGATAACATTAACTGATAGAATATGTAACAATTCTGCAGAAAAAACACCAATCAGCTATGAAACACCTGAAATTGGAGGTAAGCTCCACAGATCGCAGTAGCTTCTGATTCTTTAGTTTCTCAGATATGTCAAACATACAATATGTAACTTCTGCCGCAGAGGCTCTGATCCGGAACAGTTTACGGACAGGAGGAGAGTTCAGAGAATACTTTAAGTCTTTTGTGATTAAAGAGTGGATTTATCTTCACTCCTGTTTATTAACCTGACTGCAGCAGCTGACTGTTCTGCCAATTAATTCAACGACTTCAGTGGAATCTGTCTCATTTGCTCATGGTCTCAATGTAACTAACACAATCCAAACACATCCGTCATTCGGACACACGCCTGTGATTTGTTTGACGGACGTCGGTTATTTGTTGCGAATGATGCATTATCCAATTACAGTTTGACACGGTCACTGAATTAAAATGACATCAAACTTTATCAAGACGCGAACTCGTCCATGTGAAGCCGCGATGGAAAAAGATGAATTGGCGATTAGGACTGTGTTAACGTGGAGTATTAATCCAGTCCAATTAGCGTCGCCAAGAAAGCAGCGAACACGGAGCAACCCCTCCGTCTTAAGGGCCCTCGTCTTTCTATTACTTACAAAGCAATTAATTAGTCAGTACTTCTTTAATTCTTTAATTAGAAAGTCCTTTTTTAATTTGACACATTACCAGGAAAACCACAGCTTACAAATTAATGTTTAATTACGGCACACACAAACACAACTGTACACAGACACGCATCCTTCTTTGTGTGACAGGTCGCTGTGTGTGTGTGTGTGTGTGTGTGTGTGTGTGTGTGTGTGTGTGTCTGAAAAAGCTGAAGGCGTGTTGCAGTTGTGATTGGCAGGTGGTGTTGGCACGGTAACAGACAAGTCAGGCACACAATCTCAGCAGAGCAGTTTCCTGCTTCAGCTGCCTGACCTCCAAACAGGCCAGACAGCCAGAGCCTGAGGACACGGCAAGCTAATCGAAAACAACAAAGACTGAACAAAGCTACTTCTTCTCTCTCCGTATCCCCAAAATGATAGAATTATGCAACAATTCCCATCGCAGTTACTTCATTTTTGGAGAAGAAGAAGGAGAGGAAAAGGAAACTCAAGGTAAACTAGGATTATTACAAAATTGTCTGCCTCCGCCTACCAGTCAGTTTACATCCACGTCAGTCCAGACTCATAACACAGTGACGACTTTGAATTCAGAGGGAAATTAATAAAAGCTATTCAGTTAATTTTGTTGTGAAGCTTTGACTTTATTGATGATTCCTGTGTATAATTTCTAGTGAAAAACAAGCTGTCATCACTCAGGAGACTATCTTTATCAGCGTTGGACTGCTGCTGTATGTCTATTAGTGCTGTAAGTTCACTAGGAGAAACAATTTCCTGGCCAATAAATCAATCAATTTTTGTTGTAGCCATGACAACGGACAATTCTTCAGGAGCAAAGAAGATTTATGAAATAAAAAACAAATTGAAACTCGCTTTCTCCAACTCTCAAACCTCAGTTACGCCATTAAATAAATCATAAATCAAGTGTTTCTGATGTCACAGTAAAGTTGACCTTTGACCTTTTGTGTATAAAATCTCATCACTTCATCATTTTATCCCGTTAGTGAGAAATACTGCCGTGACTAGTGCATTCACTCTGGAGTTATGCTCACAGTGACCTTCACTTTCTATGCAGAACATCATTGAGTGTACGTTAACATTCTGTGCCAGATTTGAAGATCTTTAAGGTAAGACATTCGTCACAAACCAAAAACACAGTAAGGCATAAAAATCTAGGTTTTGTATCGAAGCTTTTCCCCATTTACATCACAGGCATCTGCATTTAGAACTGAACACGGCTGAGGGCAAAGCGGTGAGGATTTAATCCTGCAGCAGTGATGGAGTTTGTTGGCAGTACCTGGAGGCAGGCTGGCTCTCTTCCTCTTCTTACTATTCTCAGCAGTGTTTTCCAGAGGAGGACACTCTGTCACCAGTGGCCCACTGGAACCGTTGAAATGGAGGGGATCGTTGTTTGTTGATGGATCAAAGGGCAGAGCGTTGAGTCCTGGAAGACACAAACACAAAAAGCCCCATTATAGTAAATGAAGGGATGGATCCTGACCAAAAGGGAAACCACTGTGAGTCATGAAAAAGAAAACAACATGAGGTTCCAGCACTACTGTGCTTTTCATGTCCAAAACCTGTGGGGTTTCACTCGGTGGCACATCACTGACGACCTCATAAAACACTTTTATTTCAACAACAATAGCAACAATGGCTGCGGTGGAACCATACGAGCACTGGTCAGGACTCAACTGAATCAAATCCAGGTGACGTCAATGTGATTCTCTAAGAATTATTTCATTAAAATTCTCATAAAATGAATAAAATGCACAAAAAAAAAACCTGTCTGCTGAAGTTCACATGATATCATTGAGAGCTCCAGAACAGAAATGTGATAATTCAAACTTCTTGATTTTGAGAATTGACTTAATTTTCCTTTTTCTTACACGATACTTGACTGAATATCTTCGGCATTTGGACTGCTGGTAGGAGAAAACAAGCTATTTATAAAGGTAACCTTGGCGGCGGCAGCAGAAGCAGCAGCCATTTTTTCATTATTTTAAGATGTTTTGAAGCCCAAATTGCAAAATAATCTAGTGTAACATCTGCAGATTAACATACAAAGAAAAGAATTATTAGATGCATCCTTTGTGCAGAGTTAAGAGGTGGTCTGGCTTTGAAAGCACAATTTATAAAAAGTCTGCCGCTGAGTAAAAATAAAACTTTATCTGAATTGATTTCTGATTTGATTTCTACAAGTTCCTGGTATGTTCTCTCTCCAAAAGGAGAAAGGATTTTGTTTTGTGTTCCACAGTATCTTTACCCTGATGCCAGACACAGAAGAAGCACAATGATACATTAGTTTGCTGATTCTGAATCAATATTGTGTGCATGTACAGAACCACCGAGAAATCTCTGTTTCTCTTTCCTGCAATGAAGGTCGACTTTAACAAGGCCAAAACTCAATGGCGCAAATATGCGAATATAACAAATGTGATGCAGGCACAACGAAGACAATAATGCTGCTCCGCAAAATAGCTCTTCCACCAAAATAACTGCACGTCATCCCACTGTGAACACTGATGCAAAGGTAGTTTTACACTGTAAGAAAAATTCCAGCTCAGATTTTCTGTGTAATGAGGCCGGTTTATCAGACGGCTCGGAGGATGAAAGCTTTTCTTTGGCATTTTTATTTTTCTCCCTGTTATCTTACAGCAACATGATAAACAGCCACATCAACGATACAAAACCGTATAAGAACTCATAATGGAAACAAAAATAACGTTGAGATTGCTCCTGAATCCTAATAAACAACTTAACTTGTGTTTTTTTTTTTTGTTGTTTTTTTATTTTTGCTTAATGCATCAGCCATTCTCTGCTCTTTAAGAGTTGTGTATTTGTTTATAATTCAGAGCAGGGTCCTGGGGAGACTCGGTCTACACTCATGAAAAATTCATGACACTTCTTTGTGCACAGATTTGTTTTTCCCTCCATCGCACAACAGATCTGAAGCCCCACGTTAATGTGGCTCTATCACAGGTCCACAGGACCCTAATCAGTTACTATCAAGCTCTAAACCTCAACAACACCGTTATTAAGGATTTAAAGTGGCGCCTGTAGTTGTTTTTAAATCCGCCTAAGAGAATGAAGACTCTCATATTCTGTTCAGACGCAGGACTGGTGCAGGAATGCTTTTAAAAAGGAACATATTGTCTTGTTTCCATGTAAGGAAACAATTGACTGTTCTTACTGAGTTTTTTTACGTATATTTTTTCATATTTATCATTACTGTTTAATTGATGCTCTTTATTTTTGCTATCGCCTTTGCTGCTGTAATAATGCATGCAATGTTTCCCTTGCTTGCCATCTTATTCTATCTTAGATTAACAGAAACAGACAACTGCGGCACTCAGAGAAAAGAAATAAAATAAAAACGGAAATCAAAACAATATAGCAAAACAAGCGTGGCCCTGACGATGTGAAATTGGACAAAAGCGATAAAACGTCTCCAATATTTATTCAGAGTCTGTCAAAATTTTACAAAAATATCAAGGTCGATGGTTCAAACTCACTATTTATGTCTCAATCAGACACAAAGCTGGCTTATTCTGCCTTTACGAAAGCTACAATGTTTTCTGTGTTTCCCAGGTTATCAATGGTTTCTGCACACACAGACAAACTGAATAAACAGGTCTACACAGAGGACAAACTGTGTCAGAGCAGAGGCCCAGGCCGGCTGACAGATGAGGCCTTTAAACACATTAAACATGTGCGTGGGAGATTTGTTAGATCTCGGCAGAGGTGACTACGTATTCGCAGTCTAAGTAGATCGTCTATCTGAGCTCGAGCACGGACACTCATTTGTCACACTTCTCTTAAGATGACTGTCAATACTCCCGAGAGTGAGATAAACTCATTACTCTGCCAATGTCACGACTGTCGCCACTAAACTAAGCTACAGTTTACATTCAAGGAGACGGCCTTTCAGTCAGCGGCGTCAGAGAGTTCCCATGAAGGAAGGCCATGGAAAGAGTGAAGCAGCACTGAACAGCTGACAGGGGAATACCACTCAGCTTCAGTCGTTACCGCGTTGTTCCAGTTCCAGGCCGAGCCAACAAGTTAGTTTTTCTCTTAGTGACGGGGTTTGTCCCAAAATTCACAACTCTGTCTCCTTGATGAACGCTTGGAATTTTCCATTTCGGTACAAAGTGGACAGCGGGTGAATCAAGAAGGAAGCAATTTGTTGCACTCAGATGTGCGATTTAAAAACTGATGTAGCGCTTCAGGACTGACTACATGCACTATATTTTATGTGAATTATGGTACCTTAAATGGCTCTTGAGTGATAGCTTTACTACAGTGTAAAGCTCCGAGGGAAAAGTGAAGAATTTCCACAGATTCAGCCTCGATGAATAAAAAACAGCTTTTGGCTGCACATTGTTATTTTATCACATCAGAACCTGGGTTTCTTTGGGTTTCAGAAACAGTAATCAGGCAGCTATGGCCCAAAGCAGAAATATATGTTGATTTAAAAATGAAGGCTGGCAACAAACCCAGTCTCTCTCTGTGTGTGTGAGAGAGAGAGTGTAAACCTGTAAATTAAGAATGCCTTTGCTGGGTCATCGCCCCTGTCTGCAGCGCTACTCGTTTGTCTGCAGGCTGATGGATGGCGTGTTTAAGTTTCAACATCTGGCCAGGGGGAGGAGTGATGTCAGTTAGTATCTCTCCCCAGGGGAGGAGGAAAATAACTACCAGGAGGCTGGGTGGAGACAAGGTGGAGACTTTGGGCAGGAGGCCCATGGAGTAAATGAAGCAGATGAAAACGCTGAACAAAGAGACAAACTTTATGCTCTGTGGCCTCGGGATGGAATATGAGAAGTATCACAAATGAAAGTGACCTGATCTTCCATCAGGGGTGCATTAACAACGCGGCCTGTTAATGGCACAGAGGGCCAGGAAAGGACAGGACCATTAGGATACACTTTGAAATTCAGTGGGTCATTAAAACACCATTTAACTGTGAAAGATGTAAAAGAAAGTGGTGCATCTCCACTGTGAAGGGATGTCTGCTGAATATGATGCTCCTCCATTATAATTAAGATCAATTACAAACTTAATCAATAACTGAATCTATAGGCCAGGCCTGAGCAATCACAATCCAATCACACGAGCAGCCTTACGGAAGCAAATACGGATCCTGTGTTTTCCATAGAAATGTGATTTATCTGATGTTAAATCGATGCTGACAAATCTTAAACAACCTTAATGATCATTTGTATATCTGAGACAGCTGAAATGATTAGTCGATTAACTGCAGAGCTGCGCAAATTAATCTGTTAGTTGTCAACTATAATATCAGTTGTCAACAACTAATTTTGATAACCGATTAAACAAGACATTAGAGGACGTCATCTTGGGCTTTGGGACATTTTCTGTTCTTCAACAGACCAAACAACTAATTCATTAAATCAAGCAAACAATCGCAGGATGAATCAACAATGATAAAATCATCACTCGTGACACTAATTAACTGTTTTGTTGATCAACAGATGAATTATAGGCAAATATTTAGGCTTAATTTGACTAAATACCTGGTTTTAGCTCTCAAATTTAAATATTTGTAATTTATCTTCCCTAGGATCATTTTGACTATATTGTTCGTTAGTGAAAGTGAAAGTTAATAAAACCAATAAAAACACTACTTTCGATCAATTTAATTCTTTATTCCTAATTTCATCCTATTAGACATTTCTGTAAAATTGGTGCAAAAATGGATCAATGTGAAGTAAAGGCCAAAAATGTCTTTTTTCTGTGAGGTCACAGTGACCTTTGACCACCAAAATGTAATCAGTTCATCCTAGAGTCCAGGTAGACATTTACGCCAAATCTGAAGAATTTCCCTCAAAGCACTCTTGAGATATCACCTTCATAAGACCAGGACAGACAATCCAAAAACAGTACACCTCAGACCAGGTCCTTGCTGATGCAGAGGCATATAAATTAGTGAACTCCTGCAGTACTGCAGTGAACAGCTCAAGTAATTCCTGAGCAACTATCTGGGTCAAATACACCAATTACAGGGCAAAGAGGTAATCAAGTTCGCTGCAACACAAAGTCATTAAAAGAAGGAGAGCCATTACATAATGACTTCATGGTTAATTTTTTAATAATGACTTCAAGGCCCACTCGCAGCTGTGGGGATCAAACCTGTGATCTTTCCACGCGGATCAAGGCTTTAACCCCCCCGCACACTTTACTGCAATGACTCTCTCAGTCACACATTTGTATAGATCTCCTATAGGCCTTAATGCAACTCTTATTGGCTATTAAACCCATCAGAGCAGCATGAATAATGCAGGGCGTCAGGAAAGGTGCATTAGTGCAACATCCCAGGTAAGTGTCTAAGAGGGGTGAAGGCCAAAGCTGCAAACTGTCTGCGGAGAGAAGACACAGCGAGGCCGTGTGCCATTGTAGAGAGAAAACTTGAGATAAAGGACGGCTGCTTTAATGAACGAGTGTGGATTCGGTCTGCCGCTAAAGGAAGTCGTGTCGACAGTTTCAAAAGAGCAATTGAAGCATTAATGTTCTCAGGATGTTACAAATGACTCTGTCAATGTGGTCAACACGCACAAACGTACGCGCGAAAGAGACACACAGGGACGCGAACACGACTTCACTGATACAACTTCAGTCTCACGAGCTCACAGTTGGATGTACCTGAGTGAATTAATGCTCCGAAAGGAAAACATTTATTCATGATTTGCTCAGATTTAGCTCAGAATAAAGAACGGGGAGCGAGAATTCCCAGAGCCGTCGTCCCATTACAAACATGAAGCCAAGGGTGTCTAGTTTTTATTCTTTTATTTTTTAAAGAAAAAAGTGGAGCTCAGTTCTCTCTGCAATTCAGACCAACAACAGACACCACTGATTAGTACAGACAACTAACCAACAGAGCAAAGCGTAGACAGACAATCTGCTCGGAATAGACAATGAGTTTTGTCTGAATGGTTATGCTGTGCAGAAGTCTTTGTGAGGGTATAATCAAATCTTGAAGAAACAATCTGTAATTGGTATACAGTCCTCTCTCTGACCCAACTGCCAGCACACAGGCTGCAGTGCGACTAATGGCGAGTCCAAAGAGACTCCTTCAAATTGCTTGTTTTGACCAACCAAGAGTCCAAAAAACATCCATTTACAAATACACATAACACGAGAACATCCTGAAACCAGTGAATGTTGACATTTACTGCATGATAAAGCGATTTGAAAACAGGGCCTAAACTCATTATCGAATAATCTACCAATTATTTTCACGATTATTTGACTGTTTGGTCGGTAAACTGCCAAGAAATTGCTCATCAGAACTTCACAGAGCCCAAAGTGACGTCTTCAAATTGCTTCTTCTGTTCAACCAACAGCCCCAAAAAACAAAAACTCTTAATTTACTATCATAAATATAGAAAGAAAAGCAGCAAATTCTAACATGGAAGTATGTTGTAATTGAATATTCCATCAAACTACGATTGATTGACTAATTGTTGTGGTTCTTCTTACCGTGAACATTCAAGTACCAATAGGAATTCAGACCATGTGGGCGACATGTGGTCGAGGTGGAAAGGGCATAAAAATCTTCTAATAGTGGATTAAGAAGGAATTTGGAGAGGTCGCATCGTCCCTCATCAATCCATTAGATATGCAGGTCACAGGACACATTCTGATCCGAACGCTCAAAATCATGCTGCACCGCGATCACGGCGCCGCTGGCTGCTCCGGGTCACAGCAAAGTGACAGTCACAGGCGATAACTCGGGGTCCTGTTGGGTGACAGCTGGCAGGACTACAAACAGGCTCCCAAATTAGCCTTTAGTCACCTGGAAGGTTACTGATGAAACAGTCACAAGACCTCCATTAGGTCTCGCTAAGAATGTTTCTACACGGATCAGTCACGACAATTAAATGAGATATGACTCTATTCATAGCTCCAAGTGACCATCACAACAACGGAACACGTTGTGGACGGGCGGGCACATGCTTCCTAAATAAAGGTAGCACACTGACAAGTCATGAGTGTCCTTAGCAGATGTATAAACAAGGTGTCTGACTGATATGGCTTAGCGGTGGATGGCAAAGCATGCCGAGCAGCTGCGGTATGCTCATGAGGCTAATAGTCAAGCTTTTCACTTCCTGTTTATTTATAGCAAAGACAAAGAGCAGTTAAAAAAAAAACAAAAAAAACCCAACAGGCGGTTCATGCAAGTGGTGGACGCACAGGACCATTGTTCACACAGCTGCACTATCTCACAGGCTCTGCCCATTTTGGCAAATGAAAATTAACGTCTGAGAGCAGCCTGATCTCCTATTTGTGGAACAAAAGGCCAGACCTGGGGTTAATAAGCTGTTGTCCATCCAAGCTGTAGTTTAGCCACAGTTCACACTTCAAATTACAGATGTAAACAATTTGCTGGTGAAGCCTCAGAGTATCGTATGTGTGTGATTAAGACCACTAAGATCGCAGCCTGGACTGGAAACGCTTTGGTGTCTTTCACCACTCAGAATGTGATGACAGGAAGTCTTCCAGGAGATGGATGATGGAGGGCTGTCCTGAATGCCATTTCTGGGTCTTTGAAGCTTCAGTTAGAATTGCTAGCAAATATCTGAAGCCTCGGTGGCAGTCAGGGTCTAAAATGTCGAGTACCAGATATGCCAGTTTCCCTCTGGCACTTGACTTTTTCGGAGTCATCTTTTGCAACTTGGAACGTTTATTTCAGATGCTTGAATTCTTGCTAGCGTTGTAACTTGAAAGCCTGGCTGTCATGTGGTCACGATTCACTGTCCAAAGATCAATTCTGCATCACAACTTTCATTTGCACTTAAAAAAAAAAAACAAAACTATTCAAGTCATGATGATTTGTTGGGATCTGTACCAAACAAACATGTTTTCTTACATCTGGATCTCTGCAGCAGTTTTTCATTAGAATGCTGGTTTTTAAAAATTGCATTTCTGATATTGCCACCAGCCACGCTGCAATTGAATTTTGATTAATTGTGCAACCCTAATAACAGATAATATATATTCTCAATGCTTGTTCCGCAGGTGTTTGATAAACTGCTTATAATGTCTCGTTCATTTGGCGGATTTTGATTCACTGACAACGAGTATTTTTGTTGATGATTCCAATAGAATACGTCCTCAAGTCGGGTTCATTTTCTGCACAGTGGCTGTACTGTTGTCCAGGTTTGTGTGTGTAAAGGAAGGACAGGATGCGACGCAGAGAGCAGAAGAGGAGAGAGAAAGGAGAGAAATCCCCTCCCACAACCTGGTTCTGAGTCGCATCCCGATTCTGCAGCCATTCTCTCGCATTATCTGAAATAGTTATCAGCTGAAATTCCATTATCAACACAATAGCAAACATTTAATTGTCTTTCTTTATGCATCAATAACGTATCCGTGACTGATACGTTATGCATCCCTGATTCAATTATGGTGTGAATCGTGGCCACGGTGACGCTGTTACCCATGGTGACCTCCGCCTACGGGAGCTGGTTCACGAGGCTGTTGTTAACTTTGACTGTTTCCATGGAGCTCTGCCAAAAGCTGAGGGACTGAGGATGTCTGCTGGGTACACTGTCAGCTCCATTGTAAACATGAAGAGGAAGGAGAGGAGGGCATCGCTGTCGCCACTACATACATGCAAAGTAGGCAGTTTCTCCACTATATGATGGATGTACCACTTACCGAAGTTAGCACCACTTGATCACGTGCACACGTGTTCATTTACCTGCTGTCAAACAGTTCCAACATTAAAATAATGAGATACCAACAACTTGGCCAGACGTTTCCCAAACTAGAGTTAACAAGACTGCCGACGCAGTTCTGGAAAGTAATTAAATGATTCAGAGAAGAAAATACAGAATAAAATGCACTTAGAAATAAGCGTCAGTTTTCATAAAGAAATATGAAAATAAGATCCAAATTATTCTACTCTTAAAGTTTGTTAATGCATCCTAAGCGATCCAGAAGTGACAAAATCCAGAATATTCAGTATTTTGCATCTTTCAGTAAATGCCAGAGGCACCAATCTGGGTTAATATCATGATAAGTACGTAGAAAGAATTAGGTTCTTACAGTTGGGAGCTTGGTAAAGGTTAATCTATTCCCTGATGTTGCAATGACATTTTGAAATGATGCTAGCATTGGAGTTTCTCATTGTATGTCTACGAACTCCCCCCCCCGCCGCCGCCACGTGTCATATACAGTCTAACAATACAGTTAGCATACGGAGCTGGAACACACCGTGACACATAAAAGGGCGAAAATGCAAAGAGGTTATAAATGTGAAGAGAGGGCAATTCATTTATGTTTTCTGCTCTGATTTACAGTCTGTCAATATTTTCTGTGTTCACCTCTGCTGTGCTTCAAACATTGCTCGCTGAGGAGCACTAGCTCACCATAATCATGTCATGACTATTCATAACATCGGTGACAAGAGAAAAAAAAAAGTCCTCCTCAGACCCCCTCTGTCATTCCTCCGAGCCTCGGGGAATTCACTGAAGGTTAATTTATTTAAATCTTCCATCCACTCATCTCTATTCCATTAAACTCACTAAGAATCTTTGGTTTGCAGTCTAATCCGCTTTCTACTGTCAAAGGCTCGTGCCCTTTCTGCAATGTACTGAGCGAACAAGTATGTGTGTGTTCACGAGTGGCAACGCAGCTAGTTGATAAGGTCGCGTTGGCTCACACATGCGTGTGCAATGTCGCCTGAGAACGCCGCTTCACGTTGGAATGAATCCTGCCAGACTTTAACGGGAGGAGGCAATAAAGTCAAAGTGTAGGCTCCTCCCAGGAGAGCTGTTCTTCTCTAATGTCCTCAAGGCCGCAGAATGTCGAGCCTCTCACCATCTGGCCTCCCCTTTGAAAGACAGGATACTGTAATGCTTGCAGTGTATGGTCAGATCAAGATATCAACAATTAGGCTGCAGTACAAGGGAAATCTTGGCTATGTGGGCAGTCGCTGTATCATTTTTACAGCATGGCACGCGTTACGATTGGCAGAGTCACTCTTACGCTAATGACGCCAGGAACGCTCGCCCTTCCCTTAAATAGTTGGTGAGGCTATTTGCAGTCTGTTAGAAAAACATCCAGCCTATGTCGATGTGTTTTGGGTGTTCCAGAGGAATGACTAATGAGAGGCTCGCTGGCTCCGACGTACTTCAAACAATGGCACGCTGGGAGTGATGTGTGTGTCGGCGTGTGCGGCCGTGACCGGCTGTGAACGGTCATCTCCAAAGCACAGCTGACTTCACTGTGTGTCCAGTCTGTGCACATCAGGGGATTCATTTTTAAAAAAAAAAATGTTCTGAGACTTAGTGCCCGAAACTGCTGACGTGTGAAGTACTGTGGCATTTACAAAACGCAGCTGAAATGATGCTTAGCGAAGCCTCCCAATCCTGTGAAAGACAGGATGCGAACATGGGTGCGCAAGTCATTCCTCCTAATTAAAATAGGATGAGGTCACGTCGGGGACTGGCTGTTCTTTTAGGGGCCTTCGGATGTATATCACCATCTCTTGGCGCCGTCTGCTCGTCCATAAACCTCGACTTCACTCTACGCCACCCCTTGTTCTCGCCCATCTGTCTTCTTCGAACGCAAGCTTCTCTTAATTACGTGTCTCTTTTCACTCCATTGCTTAGCTCCCATCTACTTTTTTTTTTGTGTGTGTGTGTGAAATTCCCCCTCTACAATTTGCGTTAGACCACCTATATTTTATCCTTGCAAGGGGATGGACTGGGAAGGAGGACCCAAGAGATTTATGATAAGCAGCTGCCATCACTGACACAAGCTTTTACAAGCAGCAAGATGCATCCTGCTGGAACCTTTTTGCCTTTGACTGCGACAGTCCAGCTCCTGTCTTTCGACGGCAGCTGTTTTCACATGTACAACTGCCGCTCGCATGCTACAGGACATATCTAATATCGTGGCTTATTAATATTTAAAGTCCAAGGAGAAAAGAGAGAATAGCAAATTAGATGGAGGAAGAAAGGGGACACCGGGGGGCAGGGGGAAATGCAAAAAGGTCAGTGTTTATTCTCAAACTGAAATTTCTGTCTTGGATTCTCGTACTGGTGATTCTTTTTCATTTGTCATTGAGCCCAAAACGCTCCCTGAAACTGTGAGGAAAAAGTCACACAAAGGACAACAGGCCATTTTCAGGAAGCTTAGCAAGCATTTAGTACCACAGAGCAACCGATACTCAGTCAGCACCTTGACACAACGTGACTCAAAGCACCAGGCTCGTTGCCCATTCACCATCTTTTCTGCATTTCAGTCATTTCCAGTTTCATTGTCTATAATTACTCACGCTTCAGGTGAATGTCACCTTTTAAATGGTCTTTTTTTCCCCCCCCTCAAGATTCTCCCACTTTCAATGTTTGATTGAAGACTATCATAACCCGAGGCTATCAGGATGACTGGCATACATTTCTTCTACAGTCGCGGTACGTCCTTATTTTCGGTAATTACCTTCTCAAACAGAATTAAGCCAAATGAGACGAGTTTGATGTTGTAATAATCCATAAATACATTAAATGAGCAGCAGATTACAGTAAAAAAAAAAAAAAAAGATCATACATTCAAAAGAAAATGGACTGAGCCTTGCAGCCAGTTTCGCATTTAAAATCTGCGTCATTAGACTAAATCAGCTCGTAGCCATTCCAAAACGTCAATGTTTCTGACTCACAGTCTGTGTCACAACTTCACAGTTTTCTCTACGAACCGTGTTTGAGTTTGGTTTTAAAAAGCATGCCCACACCCTGTCAGTACCCTTCAGAACATCCCAGAGGCTGTACTTAGTTTCAAGGGGAGTAGATAAGAAACCACATTCCCTTGTGTGTCAATTAATACTTGTAAAAAAAGAAAAAAAAAAAAAAGAAAGAAAAAAAATTGCTCCTTAGCTGTTTGTGTTTTTTGTCTTGAGCACACAGCTTCCGCTCTCTTCCACTTTCTGAAATTAAGAGTTGAGTGCAGCTGAATTTGTATCCAAATGAATCAGACCCCCCTCGAGTGACAACACAAGGGAGATCTCGGCGCTCTAGATGCAACAGACGATTTTTCAAAAGACAATTCTTTTCCTTTGATGCTAATTTGGGATGCAGCTACCGTACAGGTCTGCAGAGAAGAATTACCAGATGGCTACTTGTCATTCTTTGTGAGTTGGAGCTCTGAATTCTGGTCCAGGAAGTTGAAGTTCCTCACTAGGAAGTCTGATGTTGATCACGATCTGCGCTGCTCAGAGGGACGCATATGCTGCCTTGATATAACTGCTGCTTAGTATACGAGTGATAATATCCTTTGCTTTCAGCCGTAGCTGCTCATCTTCTGGGCGGTATTTTGTGAACCAATCAGAATCCCCCGCTCGAGAGTTGGCAGTCATGCGCGCTGTATGACGAGTAGATTCTGTTGTGATCAGTGATATCATGTGGAATGCGACTCTTTGATTACACTCGATCATCAAGACATTCCTGTGGCTGCTGTTTGAGCTGTCAGCGCTTGATCACTTGATAAAAGGTTGACGGTGTTTGAACTGCTGTTTATGCACAAATCCCAAAGAAAACATGCAAGTTAAAGAAAAACTACAATTCATAACGACTTACTCATCAAAGTACTGGCCATGATCTCAGGACTATGGAGGAATCTCTGAGTGTGACGATGTGCACGTAGTACGCAAGGTAAAAAAAACTTTTCCTCACGCTCTCTCTTCTCAGTCTTCTCGCAGCTACTTGTGTGTGCAACTGAGCGCGACATTATGAATGCCTGCTTGTAAATACTGAATGAATCTGTGTGCTGTTTACATCATTCATCCCCTCCTCTCTTGGCGCTGTGCCTTTGAGTGGACTTGTAAGAGGTATAAACACATTGCACTACATACAAACTGGTTTATTTCAAAAATACTCACTTTACGCTTTAAGCAACGTTAAGTTTAGTGGTGCTTTTGGTTTTACCTCCAAATAAAAGTGGTTTAAACCATTTGGCCGAACTTGTAGCGTCTAGTCTGCCTAACCCAACATGTTATTGGTACTGGGAAACAGCAGCATAGTGAGACTTCTTATCTACTCAGTGCTTCAGGGCGCACTCTCACTAGGCAGTCTGTATCGTGCCCAACCATGGTACACTTTCTTAGCTCTGGCACGGTTGGAAGAGGTGTGCCTGGGCTCGGCATGGTTGCTGATGCATGAGCACGGGTTTCATGTATGTACAAGAAGTAACCTGAGCGCAGTGAGTGCAGGCTGGGGGGGACGATCGTGCTTCGGCACAGTTTGGGGTCTGACAACCATCCACCATGAAATGGATCAAAACTTGACATGTCTTTCTCTCCGTTTGCCTGTTTAGTACGCTGTCACGCTCGATAGGTGATGATCTATTATTGCATTTTCACAAAAGTTGTGTGACTTTGTGTCAAGGTCCAAATACTCTTCTAAAGCAACTCCAACAACATCTTCCCTTACAATTACAAATGACAATGTCTCCATTCTACCAGTTTGAAATGCAGACTTTCTGTGAACAGCTGTGATAATCACCATAGTCATCAATGAATAAAGTGGTCTTCACATGTAAAATCAGTGGAATGCCCTTATGATGTTTCTTGCAACAAACTTCATGACAAAATCAACACCAAATTTCGAGAAACAACAGTTATTTTAGGCGACACAAAGTAAAAAAACAAAAACAAAGCTGTTAACACATTAAGTGCTGCATAGAGACATTATTGGTCCCATTTTGCCTTTACTAAGTACAGACATGCCTACATTTGGAGCTGTGTGTGCAAAGAAACAATATTTAGTCACACATGAGAGTGCTAATGGACCCTGTGGCAGTAAATGTCATCGCTCATTGTCTGACGTCTCTTGTTGTTTTGTCACTGGAAAATGGGAGGGAATGTGTTTGTGGCGAAGAGGGTTTTAGTGCGCCGGAAGGAATTATCCAGTGAAGCAAGAGAAAATCTCTTACAGTAATGACCAGAGAAAATGTGAGGAAAAGCTGCCACACTGAAATTTTAGGCATAAATAAAGCAAATAGCCAAAGAGGAGCACAAGAGTGCAACGCAACATCTTTGTTTTACTTCGGGGAGGAGTTGGGGGTCACAACAGGTTGCACTCAGTCAAGTAAACACCCACTTAGGAACACAATGATTTATTTGATTTATTCAAATGCCTTGGGTTTCCACTAATGCATGCAAAAGCTAGGTTCTGACTCATTGAAAGAGAGAAACACAGTGACAAAGGGTAAAGTGAATCATCTTCTCAATGTGACCCCTGGTGCAAACATCACAAGCAAAGTATGCCACTGTCGGAAGAATAGTAATGCATCAAATTCTGAATGCTCAGTCGAACAGAGCACACAGAGAAGGCTGGCAGCAGCTAGAGTTGTTGGGGAAAATGTTTTAACGTACGAGAGGTTACACATCTGTAGGAGTGGGATTAATGCCAAATACTGCCATGATTTTAAATTATTTGAAACCAAAACTTCATTGGCTTGAGCTTTAACAATACTCTAAAATGTGGTACATGTTTTAGTTAGCTGGCAAGCCAGTAGAATAATAGCGGAGGAGATGTTTCATGCAGGATGGGCTGAATAAATCTGATGCATTAAATATGAAGCTGCATCCACAAACCAACGTTTCTACCCCTAAAGGTCAAACAGTCACAGACATTTCTTCAGTCGAATAACTGCACCTCTATTAGCCACGTCATTGTAGCATGGGAGCGACAGCACGGCTCGCTGCAAACAAACTGAATCCTGTCTTAAATGACCACAACAATAATTATGATAAAGGCAGAGAAGGGTCATGGAAATGGGGGCAGCTTGACTTCTGTCTGTTTGACGCTCCAGCGCTCTCAGCTCTGGTGCCGACTGCCAATGAAGTCAGCTTAACTACTTTTGAAGCAGATGCTGGTACAACCTCATCGACCGCAGTCCAGTGCGACTGAGTGTACGGTTGACAGCGCCGTCCGCGGCACAGCAGGAGATATACTTCATGAGTTACGACCAGGATGAATAAATCTGATCAGAGATGACGAACACGGGCGTTAGAACATGGGTCTTGACACAAGACAAATACTGGCTGTATATTTCTCATACTTTTGTCGATAAGGTGCATTGAAGAGAAAACATCAGTGAGCATTCATAAAAACAGAAAGATTCAATCAATTTAAGTATTTTGTCTTGGACTTGGGTATTTCTTTTATGACTTTAATCACTTGCTTCATTGACAAATCACAATCACATTAAAAACTAAATTTTAGTACGGATAGAACTACAGATATCTTGCAAAATGTGTGTTCACCAGGAGTTTCTGCACAAATCCTATTAATAACATTAGTTGGAAAACTCAAGTTCAGATACTGTCACTACAGACTCATGATCTGCAGGCTGCAACTCAAGAAACTGTCTCCCCTTCTACCCACTGATGTTCGATCACAGCTTTACTTTGTCAAATCTGTCTTCTCCCTGCTTATCTCCGGCGCCAACAAGCACCAGAATAGAACTCATTTTGTGACTCTGGTGTCTTTGTGCAGAAGCCAAAGCCTCTTCTTGAAATATAAATCTAAAGTGTAAAAACTGGCTGCAAATAAACGCAGCTATCTGCTCGTTTGTGTTTTGACTACCTCTGCTTCCTTCCTTCCTTCCTGTCAACGTTTTCTGTCATTTCTGTTGACTCCCAAAGGATCCAAAAGACATAAAACCTGCTAATGTAACCTCAAGGTACAGCCTCAACATTGAGACGGAAATCTGCTACTTGAATGTTGCCAGAAAGGCGAGGCTACTTGAGTTCAGTTAGGACAAAGTCATCTTGTTTACTGACAACTATTTAGCAGAGAGTGAAAACTGCAGGGTGAACGATAAAATGTCCACTCTGCATTCATGTCATACGTGGAGCCAGTCTCACAGTTTGTTCTGACAGCAGCTGTGGACATCTGCGTCAGTGAACAAAATTACAAAGATTAATCTGGGGTTCATGCTCCTTTAGTCCCCAAACTTCACACGGGAAAGCAGGAATGAACATTTCCTCAGCTAATCTTCAATTTCTCCTCTCATTCTGGCCTAGTGGTCGAGCTGTGTGGCACAAATGTAGCATGACAGCTTTTGCTCAGATCACCATCTGCTGGCTTCTTTGAAATCGGTTATACATTCCCCGCTGTTAGCATGCCGGCTCGCAGGGGATTAGCAGCAGTAATTTGGCAAATAAACCAAACAATTGTATTGCAATAATATCATCAACAGAATTTCCTCTCTGCTGTTACCGAGAGTCCACCGATGGATACGACAGAAATAGGACAGGAAATGACCTTTCCAGCCTGGTCATGGAAGCGATCAGGACAAAGGCAATTAGCCAGTTCATAGATCACATTTATACAGCTATAGAGGAGGCAACCAAGCCCGGCAGAGCCCATTCAACCAGCGTAATGAATAAAGAGTCCTACTTCCATTTGACGCCTATATCCATTAAGAAATCTAATGCCTTGGACAAATGCAATGGTGGGAGCAAGCTTTCTAGAATCTGAAGCAAGGTTAACAGTGCAGCACTTCCTTGATCTGATTTTACATCTACAGCTACTGTATTCTGTATTCAGCTTGTACTGAACTTTATTTGAGTTCAGCTCAATTTTGATTGGATTAAGGAAGATAACTCTCAGTGAAAAGGTAAGAAACATGGCAGAACGAAGAAAAACACCATTACATTCACAGGGAATCCTCAAGAGGTGCGACAGGGTGGAAGCAGGTACTTTGGTAGTCTCCATTTTTAAGCTCCCTACAAGAACATTCATTCATTCAGTTCATTTAAATTCTTTTGTTTTTTTGAGAAATGTTAATTGCCAGAAATGTATTGTTTGTTCACTGGGCTGGTAAGAGGGTGTTTAATACCGCTATCTCCATGATTCACCTGAAAAGTAGTTTGTGGAGCCCTTCAAGATCGATCACGATCAAAAAACTGGTTGAGCTGCCCACCCCAAAGTAGAGTAATGTTTTTGCCTCTGCCCTGATGTTCACCTTAGTTCATCTTCTTTCTTTAAAGAAAAGAAAAGAAAAGAAACATCAACCGATTGCACCTCACTAGTAATGTCTGATCTCTGACGAGAGTGCATTAGAAATTTCAGAAATTATACTTCAAAAACGTAACCGCTTTCTTTCAGCAAAAAAAGAAAAGAAACTCGGTTGCCACGGGATTCTACTGGGCCAGTACAGAATGCATTATCATGGAAATAGGAGAGCAGGAACATAATTTTAACTGGAGTGATTCAGGGATTTCACTCCTCCTCTCAATCAATTTCAATCTCCTTCTCAATCAATAGAGCACTTGTCTAACAGGAGAAGGCGTTGCCAGGCACACTGTATACCCTGTACTCTTTTTCTGAAAACCCCTGTGTCTAATGTTCTTCATGTAATTCATGAATTATACATACTTGGCACGAAGATGCATTCTGGTTTCTGGCAACTGCTCCATCAGTAGTTTAAGAGAAGAACACAACAATGCATGCTACGAGGATCCTTCATCCATATCACCACTTTAGCCTTAAATTTAACATCATCAAATTAGATTATTTGGTTCCTTTCTACAGTCCTGATGTAAAAGTCTGAGTCATAATAGCATCCTGGTTCAAATCCAGAAGCCTTTGGCACATTCCACTGCCCCCTTTCTTCTTTCTTCTCTTACTTTTCACTTCAGGCTATGTTGTGAAAGGGAACATTTTAGAAAATTAATGAACAGAAAGAAATATTCCATCGCTGGAGATGAGCAACACTTGTGCCATTCAGGGAGGGTAAAAATCTGAGGAAAGTGAGAGAAGGGGATAAAGCACAAAATCTGTGAATCCTCATTAGAAAACTTGGATGTCTAGCACTTTAAATCTGCACATGAATAACCTCGACTTTATACTTTCGAGTGTACCAAAGCTGTAGATTGATCCTTACCCCAATACTGAGAAAGTACCACTAGAGAGATATTTAAAGAAATACTTTAAAGCCCATATTCTTCCTGGTTTCTAACCAGATAGATGACAAACAAACAGGTAATCCGAATGTTAGTGTTTCTTAACTCCAGTCTAGAGTATTTAATTATATTCAGGCATGTCAAACAGGTGCAATAGGCTAAAACTAAATCTGGATGTCAAGACTGAATGGTTCAAATGGATTTTAAGGGATAGACGAAATAATCTACTGTTGCACCGGTGATTTGTGGAAGAATTATAAACAGATTAGGGAAGACTTCATTGTATGGAACCAGCTTTAGTAAAACTCCAACATGGTCAGACCTCTAAATACCTTGAAGCCCTCTGGTAACCACTCAGTCCCAGGGCAGCCAACAAAACCGCCTGTGCTATTTCTGGGTGACGGACCACAGCAGAACCCTAATTCCCGTCTGTACTACCAGACCCAGTTCCATATCATCCATCTTTAAAACCTCAGAGGACCGTGGTGAGATCACAAATGTCGATGCAATGTCATGATGCCACTTCTTCACTGAAAAGACTTTCGGAAAGTGGTGCATCTTCTAAGCAGGATATGCTGTAAACTACTGGAGATGTTCAAATGTAAAATGAAAGCCACTCTGATTTCATTCTCTTACAAGAAAGCCTCCAGACATATGTAAATGGCATCTAATGATTTAAAACCGCTGACACATCAACTAACTCTTCTGATTCATTTTAGACTCCAAACCAAATTTTCAAGGATTTTCGTCTGATATACGACTGAAATGTGTTTCTAAGGGCTTCTGTGTGGAGAAAAAGATGCCCTCCAAACTTTAACTAGATGTTCATTCTTGGCTGAGTTATTCTGGACAGGCTCCAGACGAGTTACGATTGTCAATGCAAATGAATATGAAACTGAATTATGGAATTTTATTGCACCAGTACCCTTTGTTCTATTTTATGACTGTTGAAAAAAATGGTCTCCATTCACTTTTGTATTTTAGGGTGTGTGTCAGGAGGCAGAAAAGTGTAAGTTCACTCAGTATCTGTTAAAAGAAAAAACTATATCTGGTTATTTGAGATGGATCAAACAGATCCAGACCAATTATCAGGGCCAATATTCTGCTATTTTTCCAATCTGTGTTTTTTTGCCGATTACCAATAAAATGCAAGAACTTAGACACCCAGTTCTTTGGCTCTGCAGTCTCAATGTCCCATCCACAACACTGTCTGATTAGGCTGTTAATTTGCAAATGTAACCAATCAACAATGAATCATTTCAATCTGCAACTAGTACCTAAAGTTATCAAATTAAAGTACATCTGTGAAATTGTATTCAGTAGCAGAAAATGTAAATACTTAACTAAAGTAATAAAAAATTATATATGTGTTACGACGATCAGTTAAGATGATTGTATGACACCAAGATTTTCAATTTGAAGATACATATATAATATGTAATACATACAAATATTGTTTATCTGTCTCCTCGATTAGTAATAATCGTTGTAGGTACTGGCCCTTTAAAGAAAAAAAAAAATATTGGTTGATCCCAATTTGAAAACTGCTTTAAAGATCTGTCTGTATGCTATAACAGTTCGATCTCAATCCATCATGAAGATTTTCTTACTTATCACAAGGTCGACAACAACTACCTAACACACCTCAGAGATTCACTTGTCAACAAAAGACATTGCACCTATCAAACGAGGGCTCGGATGCAAATTAAAAGATTCAACAGCAACAGAGTCCCATCTAAATTAGGAGACGCCATTAAACAGATATCTATATCGACTGTGTCACATCAAGCCAGCTCTAAATCATCCCCGTATACACTTGCAATGAGCCCCTCAAATGACTTGGCTCATTAATCAGAGCAGTGCTGTAACAGAACAGTAAGGTAACAATAACTGCCTTACATTTTTCATTTCAACAGGACAAAGTGCCCTCGAGGACGTGTAAGCCCTGAAGAGCCTCCCGTTTAGAAATCATTTATAATCATCACTGATTTGCAGCAACATTTATCTGGGCAGCGGCTTATGTTTGTCTCTGCATGTTAATTGTGCTAGTAGCAAAGCCTCCCTTCTACACAAAGACACAATGGCCACAATGATGGTTGACTTCAGCAGCAGGCAACAATATATAAAAAAATGTTCCATGCAAAGACAATTAAACACAACCCCTAACAAGCAACTAGTTTACTGCAGGGGTATCTCTCATCCCCACATTGCTCTGTTTTACCTTTAAGCAGCTCCTGGGGATTAAGTTCTCCCCAGGATCCACATTAATGAGACTTTAGGTGACATGCCACTCATACAGAGAAACCCACTTCAGCAGACAATACTAAATGTGCTCCCCACCTTGTTCGCACCCAATGAATCCCTTATTCCAAAATTAATTTGCAGTTAAAAAGCCATTTTCTCTTGAGTGCTGCTGAAGAGGTGTCTCCATCTCGCTGTTCTCTTGGTGACGGTGTTGGCTAATGAGGGTCTGGTCAGGAGGCTGACGCTGACAGCTCAGCCCTTCAAAAAGCCTTTGTCAAAATACTGCTCCAGGGGAGATTTGAGCAGCTAGCTGCCCACAGGAAGAGTTCTACCATGGGTATGTGTCTCGTTCCCCCACTGCTCTTGTTTACCTGCAGGCTACACGTCCAACTATTGTATGTGACAAGCCACATTTAGCCTGACACTTGTCAATTACAGGGAAGGAATACAAATATATTAATAACCACAGTAAGGGGGGAAGCAATAAGCTGAGCCGTACGGTAAGCTGTAGTGAGTCGAGTTTCTTATAACTATTTATTATGGCAATGACGAGGGTTCGATTTCAGTCCTTTGCTTGTCATACTTCATGTACAGTTGGACTATCCAAAAAAGCAAAAGTTTTAAGGGGAAAAATAAAGATTAATAACAACTGTTCTTGGCTTTGTGTTGTTTATGTTAATGTGTTTACGCCTCCGCAGATGAAAATAGTCCCCAACAAATCCTCCTGTTTGAGTTGAGTTTGCCAACGTCTGCACCGGCTGGTGGGGTTTTTCCTTGGAGGAATTAAGTACCCTAGACAAATTTTTGTGTGACCTGATGTTGCAGAGTATTGAGAAGGACACCGACACTCTGTCGGAGTGGGTCTTTCAAGAGATTTGCGGATAAACGTAAGTATATCGAATAATACCAAACGTGTCCTTGTGTATGTGCGGTTGAAGAGCATTTTCAAAATGGCAATAGAAGTGCTTCATGATGTGGTGACAAAGTCGGCTTCTAACACTCTCAGCACTGTCGTAATCCAGTTAATACCTAGCTAAAAAACAAACAAACAAACAATGATCAAGTCAGACAATTAAGACGGGGGGATAAACCCCAGCTGAGAATATTTATGTGTGCTCCAGGATGATATCATCAGCCATCAGACATCTGGCCAGACGCCAAATCTTAGCATCTTCTACCACCACGGCGATGACACCCTGGACATGCTCGGAGTAAAGACACAAAGAGCAAGTTGGGTAAACAAGATGAATCCCTTCCATTAACAGAAGGACTGCGGGCTTTCCTGCCATTCCACCATTAATTATCTGGTCTTATGGGAAGATTAGGGAAGAGAAATTAAGCCAACAGCCAGACTCCAATGAGTGGGCCTCCCCTGTTTAATTACCAAAACAGCACAAACAAATGAAGCCCCATAGATCATGCAAAGGGGTAGCTCCGGAGGCTATGATCTGGCTGAGCTGGGCTCTACTCCTCTGTTCTTTTCTCTTCTCACCGTCTCTCATCATGCCGTCCATTCAGCCATCACTCATCACAGCAGACAGACTGGGGACTGTGCTCACACCGTTATTAATGGCTGATTGTGACGAGGGAAGAAACAGGAAAGAAAAGGGTGCGACAAGAACAAGATGGTAATGTCGTGCTCATTATTTACTGCATTAAAACAGCCTGTTACCTGAGATTGCTCAGTTAGGTTTACCTATCTCAGACTGTATCAACCCACTCAGCTGCTATTTATTTCAAGTGGACAACTGAAGTTACATTGTAAGGTCAATACACATGAATTATAATGATTCATTGTGAATCATTAGGATTTTTCTCCACTACCATGTTCCCTTTTTTGCCCTTTGGATTTTATCAATGCACTCCCATTTAATTTAGTATTAGTCACTTAACTGGTCATGAAAATCTGCCCTCAACTATTTTGATAATCAATTAACTGTTGAAGTCACTAATTGAGCAAACATCAACTGACTATAGCATCACCTGAGCTCTCGGGAAATTGTAATGGGCATTTTCTGACATATAGCTCAAATAGTTAACCAAGAAAAGAAAATCATTGGCTTGATTTATCTGTAATGAAACAAATCCTTTGTTGTAATCCTGCACACAAAGACAATTATTGCCTCCTTGCTATGACTCATTCGTCTCTGACAGCACACGTACACACACATTTGAAGGAGGCAGAATAGAACAATAGTGCTCTCAATCCTAGCAGCACACGTTTCCATACGGACGGAGTAAACACACAAAAAAAAGCATCCAAGTGTGCCTACACATGCACACACATACACATACAATCACAAACTTCTCTCACAGTTGTTGGTGCTGACAGCTTCATCCCAACAGTGACTCAGAAATGGGATTGTTTGTGAACTGTGGCAAGTGCAGATAAGTGCCATGTCTCAAAGTTGCAGCAAGAACACAACTTATTTTTTGTTGCTGTTCTGTGGGTGACTAGCATGACGTTTTGAAACAGGGAAAATCCACAGCACAATGTCAAATTCTCAAAACGTTGACTCTGACGATGTTCGCACTGAAGTTGACTTTTTTTTTTCTCCATTAAGGAAGAGATTTATAGTGCTGAACATATAAAAGACCTAAATCCAGACCCTGTCCGTTCAAAGACCATGCTACTGCATTGTCTCCCTGATGACGTGTAAGAGAGTAGACCAAAGTTCAGCACCGGTCCATCATTAACTGGAAATGAACAATGTTAAGTGCACAACTTCTGCAGTGTAGACATGCTGTTATTATATTTCATTTTTAGAGCAGCCCAATCAAGAGTAGAGGGAAATGATAGACGAGTGAATCCAAGACCCCAATTATTACTGGACTCCTGCTCAACACTTCGCTGCTCCACTGACCCTGAATCACACATGCACTTTGTAGATGCTCAGGATAAAGTGGGTTCCTGTATCAAATCAAAGCCAAAAAGGAAAACATATTTTCCTTTTTCATCCCTTTTCTATACAGACTTATTGTCACGGACAATCTTTTAACTCCCTCTCCAGCTGACTCAACTGCAGTGACTTATCTAAAGGATTTTAATTATGAGAGGTTAACAGAAGTACAAGTGACTCAAATAACAAAATCTGAAAGAAAAAACAAAACATTGGTGTGAATGTTATGGATATGGAGGAACTGTGTCAATGTTTTGAGAGAAAAAAGTATTTTTGGATGAGCGACTTGAGAGATACATGCCACAACATTCATATCATCCTTTTCACTCTATCCAGGGGCTGTTCAGAGTGATATAACCACCCTTGACATCTGCCAATGATGCCTGATTGTGACTGATTCAACTTCATCTCATGATTTCAACACATCTTCATCTTCAGAAAATATCAAAATACTCCTGCGGCCTTCAGGGGGGGAATTTATCATTCTGCTATTGGCCAATTTTCCCCACTCTGAACACACGCTGTTGATTTACTGGCATGATATATTGCACATTTCAACACATCAATACATCAGTGTGCGTTCAGGAGAAACACACTGGTAATGTTTATTGCACAAACCTACCAAATAATCCTCATGTAGACAAGCAGACTCAAAAGAATACAATGCATTATAAATAAGGACTCATTTCCATTTTGGAGTTATTTATAGCTCAGACTTTGGACTAGAAATCTTCTTAGCCGGGAGTTGAAGCTTGAAAAGACTTCCATAACTGATCCAATGCAGATCAAATTTCAGTTTCATTTCAAGGGAGGATGCCTGAGAGAATCAGATACCTCAGCGTAAAGCACCCGTCCACTTCTGATACCTGAGAGAACAGTTAACCAAATACCTAATATCCTGTAGGTTCTATTAAGACCGGAAAATGCTGTTGGCTCCGTGCTTTACCCGTTGGAGGTGCTGATCTGAGTTGCACTGAGCTCCATCTCCTTACCCCCGGAGCCTGGTCCAATTTTCTCTCAGCACAGCTTCGGTCCAGAGACCACACTAACAAGCTAAAGCTCAGCGCTCGTCAGAAAAGGGAAGCATTTGGACACTCACTAGAGGCTTGAAAAATGCAGGTTGTTGGTGCAGCCCTCGACTTGGACACAATAATTAATCTTCATATCGATCTACCTCCCTGACTTCTGTTGGGACAAGCACAGAAGGCATGACTGAGAACCTGCAGTGTGTTTGTGCGGAGACGGGAAGAAGATTTTCCTCAGCTTTTCCTCCCACCCGGTCTCGCCAACACACACAAACACAGACACACACAGACACAGACACAGACACACACACACGCTTCATCATCGACCTCTGTGTGACTCAGGAGAAATTTTATTTGTCTGCGAGTGGAAAAAACAGCAGGAAGAAATAGATATGTACAGAATAACATATTTTAGAGGGGAGAAGCTTCACACAAAGCACAAAACAGAGACAAAATAAACCCAAAGGAAATGTTTCTTTAAACGACAAGGTCAAACATAGTGAAAGGGACAATTTAACCGAAGAAAGAGAAAAAAAGCAATAACAGTATTTCAGTCCATTTCACCCAAGAGCTATAATAACATTTGACAAGCGCTAGTTTGGGACATAGAGGTTGCAGGATCCACCTTCTATCCGTGTGTTTTCTCTGAGCCAAAAGGAAAGCTCAGACGCTCCTCTGACTCTCCTTCCTGCACCAGCTCTTCGTTACCACCAATCCCTCTCTCTGACAAACTGCCCACCAGCCTCTGAAATATGACCCATAAAGCCCGGTGCCACTATAAACCCGGAGCCATGGCTGATTTGTGAATCCAATTACCTCCCTGTCTGTAATGGCTGTGTTCAGTGCCATGATGTTAAGTCAGCTGTTGTCAGCGTGCGCCCTTAAGGCCACAGCCTGTGCGAGGAACGACATTCAGCATTCAGGACAGATCATCTAAATAACTATCTTGACGTATAGCGGAACGGGAAGGTGGATGGGCCGTGAAAATCCCAAAACAAAAGTTAAGTTTGCTGGCACTAACACCGAGAGAGGCGATAAGGCATGTTAAAGATGCTATACTGAAAATAATGCAGGCCACCAGGCTCGGGTATGGATCGCCGGGCACCAGTCTTGAGAAACGTTTAAATTGCTCATCTTTTTGATGCTGTAACTTGATCGACAAACTATTTCCAAAACTGTGAAACTCTCAGGCTTCAAAGTCAGCTGATTTTAGATCTAGATCAATAATTGGACCGGGCAGTTGTACATCCAGATAGGAAAGATGTCAGTGTAGGCAGATAAGAAACAAGAAACTGCAGTACAGATATGCCAAAGATGCGTTTGAGGTCATTTAGAGGCAGGTTTGAAATGTAAAGATTGTCCCCCAGAGAAGGAAGGCAAGTTATTTTTCCAATTGTAAAAGTGTCCTGATCAGTATAGAGTTTATAGAGGAGCTATAACAGATTAAAATGGGAGACCACAAAGGTTCTGCATGGATTCAAAACAGTCATCTATTTAATGAGACAGGTGCGTAGGTGAGGTACAAGTGGATCAGAAGTTGCAATCAAACTCACAAAAAAAAAGACACAAAAAGAATGAGCAATCATCACTTTGCCTGATTAAGGTCTAGCACCGAACTGTTACTAATGAAGGTATTTTTGCAAGTTAAAGCAGTGTGAGGGAGTCTGATTGCAACTTTTGATCCCTGCATGGACTTGAAATGGAGACGCTGTAATTGCGTGGTCAGCATCTTTAACCCCAGGATGACGCAGTCTCAGCACCTTTTTTTTTCTTTTAAACAACAAAACTGCAATAAAGATCTTTCTGCCTTCTGCCTTGTTTCTTAAACATATGTTGCTAGCGTGCCTAATGGGCCGGTCACACGGTGATAAGCTGCTCTTCATTGTAAATGGGAGAAGGGAAAGTTGGGGGATGCTCCACTTAATGCAAATGTCCTTTGACAATGTCCAATCTCTCACCCTACACCTCGGTATGATGTGCAAATTGGAGGGGTGATACTGTGTGGTGGGAGATAGGGGTCTACTGAGGATTGAGCCCTGGACAGGCAAACTAAAGCAGGTATAGTTGATAATGTACACTCTTTACTTCAAAGATTCAAATGTGATTTGTGCTTCAAGTGCACTCCGTAACCTCAGTTTTCCAATGTTTGCAAAAACACCTTTCATGTGAAGCATCCAAAGAGAAGGAACAGCCAAACAGGTGCCGTGGCATTTCACTCCAGCCATCATTTCACTCACCGTTTCCTCCGCGCCTGTTTTACATTATCCCCCAAAAGTTGCCTCGCTCTTGCTTGAGGGGCGAAAGTGTAATTGGAGCCATAGCCATAACTACTAGTGTTTCTTTTTTAAACATTGGTCAATGAATAGCAAGAATGTTGTGGTGTACTGAAAGAAAACAAGACTAATGGTGTACTGAATGATCAGATTCATCTACTGTGGGGGAAGTTTTTCACATTAAAAATAACTTTTCTTTTTTTTTTCCTTTTTAAAATAACTGCCTCGCTGGTGCCAAGTGCTTGTAGAGCACTAAACTGTTTAACATTCGTGGACGCTGGACATCATTTTTCATCATTACTGTAGACTGAAGTAAGTAAACTGTAGGCTCTAACAACTTACAATGTAACCAAAAGAAGTCCATGTGGACTGTTTTGGGAATATAAGATGAGGAGAATTTGCAATTTAAGCTAGCAAGTATCTCTTAAATGATTGCCCTATTGATCATATAGATTTATTTTATTTTTTTATTTATTCAAAAATGAAATAACCATGAAAGTCTAAGGTCTCAATCTGAACTTATGCCATCCATGCGGATGTCCTCAATTCAACTCACCCAATCACGTCAACAGACGTGCTCTGAGGTTCACCCCACGGCTGACCTCAACCGGCATTCCAATGGTCCAAAATAGACAGAGCTATAATTTGAAGAACCCGACTGAAAACTACACCACATTCCCCGGTCAAAATGTTACACTGGTGTTGTATCATCCTCCCATAAATGCTGACCTCTCAATCCTCAGAAAGAGGTAGAGAAAAAAAAAAGCCACTGAACTAATACTGGCCAGTAAGATGTGCTGAGCGCAGAAAAAGCCTTGCATTTATCCAGCAGCGGGGGTCTGACTTTAGCCAGGCTCAGTGCAGTAAACATGCAAGTACAGGGCTTCCTTTGAGCTCAAACACCAAACCTTTCAGAGCACTTCCAATGACATTTCAGATCGAGTTTTTTTTAACCAAGCCATATGAAAGCGTCTGCACAGTGGGAGATCTGTGAGTGTGAGTTTGTTGATGTAAAATGTAGAGAAACACCCCAAACAAGGTTCGCCACAAAAAATGTGTCTTTGCAAATGGAAAATTCCTGGATTACCCCAACTCTTCCAACTTCCTTTCCACAGAGGGCTGAGTTGTCACGTAAACACTGCTCAGAATATGAACTTATTAGCCCTTGCAGCAATATTCTAGCATGTGACCCATGAAAGCACTTTCTCTCAATCTTTCACTGGGAAGCAAAATGCCCTGATGCGACAGACAGCATACACACAACCTCTGCTACTTTATTAATAATGCATTCATGGTTACATTCAGTCTATCCATTCAGTGCCCCCACCCCCGAAGCCATTCCTTCTTCCCAAAGTAAGAGCCATATAAATCTGGGCTCTCAGTCTCTATTACAGGAGAGTGATGGCTGCTTTCCAGACAAGCAATCCCCGTGGACACCCCTGTTCTCTGGTCCAAACCACTGAACCAAGGGCTCAGCTTTTCTCCATTTTCTCTATAGGGGAAATGTTCAACATATCAATGTTTGGAAGAACAGATTTTGACCGAGACGGTCAACTCCTGCACAGCCATAAATTCCCAAGGACAGCAGCAAAAATGTAATAAATGTCATGAGATTTCCTGCTATAAATCTGGGTTCCTCCCCAAATAAATTCACAGTATACGCATTTGCCAATTCTTATTACATCTAAAGACGAAAACAACAAAAACCAATACGCAATGCATCTCCTACATAAAAGTTAGATTTAGAGGCTCAATTTATCATCTGGTGCAGAGGCAGAAAAATGTATTGTAATACAATCTCTGCAGCAGCGGTGGACACAGGTAGCTTCAGAGATGTACAGCAGTAGTGTCCTACATCCCGCTGGTGATCCATCACGCCATGTGTTGTGCTACTTTCAATTGCTTCTCTTGGCACCGCTGGTAAGGGGAAAAAAATGCCACCGTAAAAACAAAACTCAGGTCCACTCTGTCTCGAGGGAATGCCACATTGCCAGGTAGATGCAGTATTTCTCTGGCTGTTACACCCAACAGTTGTCCTTTTCAATCCATCAGTGCACTGAAGTGGGACAGTCAGGGAAATGCTGCAACATGTTCATGTATGCCTCCACAATAAAGTGACAGCTGTGGGTTCCTTCATCACAAAAACACAAACATGAGCACGAGTCTTGCAGGCGAGCTTGGGTGTTGAGTTGTAAAGGGTTGACAGTCAGCCAAAATATGACTGTCAAGGCTGACGGTGTGTTTGTAAAGATTCTCAGTCATCCAGCTCAAGGGACATCTGCTGGGATTAAAAAGGTAGGGAAGGCAGTTCCAGAGAAAGATAGGTGATTGTTAAATCACATTCCCAGCAGGTCAGATACCAGCACTTTGGGTCTGTAATCTGTTTGAAGTTCTAATCCAAAAGGGTTCAATCAACTATCTTTCCCCAGAATCACCTTCACCAACTCGAAGTGAAAACCAGCTGGACTTGATGCTTCACATAAAAGATGTTTTGGTACTCATTCAAGTTCTTCTTTTCTAACAAAATATCTTGGATGATAGAGCTATTCAAGACAAGCAGTAGGTAATTCACTCAGTCTAAGTGCAAGTGAGTCAAACTTTTTAGCCTCATGAATTCAAGATAATCTAATTTAGAACAGCAGCGATCAGCCAAATACTCAGTTTGTTGATTCAAGAGAACAGAAATAGAATTTGCTACATTTATTGATGATTACCTTAAGATAAATAAAGTATTTTGGTTCTAGACTCTCAAACACAATCAGAAATCTGCTGATGTTTAACAGCACTATAATTGACTGGTGCAAAGCAGCAGAACTGATTCTGCACAAGTGCATTTATGTTTAAAATTGGATGTAAAAGTGAGTGGGATAAATGGCTTCTTAGAAGCGCTAGGCAGGAAGGAGAAAATTGACAGTGACATGATCTCTTTGCTAGACATGCCAAATGTAGAATACATGCCTCTGACGTTTGCTTTAACGTACCGCAGCTCACATGGGACTGCAGATTACACAGAACACTGAGACCAATGCGGAAGACAGAAGTTTTTCAGTGCATATTTTACAGAGCAGATCAGAAAATGTAGAGAAGTTGTAGAGCAACTCCCTGGTGAACGGCATAATCCAGCTTCTTCAAACTGCCTCTCTATTCTTCTTTGCTCAAAGGGACTGTCAGCAGGGTTTAACACAGCAGCACTGCAGCCACAATCCCGTCTCACATGCTGTTCATATACAGCAAATGCAGAATAAGGCTGATGGCTCACTTCATCTTTCATGTTACTCCTGAGCATGCTGTTGCAGAGTCCTTAACTCTACTTTGAAAGTTCCCTGCGTGGTTGCTTATCATGAAAGTGATTAGAAATGAAGAGCTCTGTCAGTGATATGGTTGGAGCCCCTGAGTTTGTTGCCTTCAGGCTGCCAGGCACTCTTAGCTATTCAATACCAGATGGCAGGTTGAACTGCTGCCGCTGCCAACACTGCTGATCCTCACAGGGATCTTCCACACAAGCTCATACACTTTTCTTCAACCTGAACGGATTCCAGCCTCAGTTTAATGTTGCTGTGCTGCTGTAATTCAAACACTGAACAATTAGACCAAGTCAAATAGTGTTTTCTGGAGGGCACATACAAGTGAGCATTAGACACAGGAATAAACAACGATCATTACCCTACATTAGTCTGACACGGAGATTTAGGATGAGCGGTGAGGCAATGAAACAATCAAGTTATTGCACCAACAGTCTTAAACATCAGCACAACAGATGGTGTGCTGCGGTGATAGCACCACAAGAAGGGAACATTACTTGACAAAAGCAGCCAAGCATCTTGTAAAAAGTGATGTAAGGAAGCAGCTACACTGTTTTCCCATCAGGAGCTTTGTAAAGCACTAGTGTTGAAGGTCTGTTATTTCGTGACAGGAAGCTGAGGATTTAACACATCAAAACATCTACGGAAAACAGGATTCAAGTCTGTGAGACACAGTTACTACTTCACTATAACTTTACAGTTATCTTGAGCGTAGATAATCCAAACATGTCAAGATCCTACAGACTGGGCTGGATTTGGTCAAAAATGTACATTGTGCCTTTTTTTGGGTCACGTTCAGTCACACCAATTGACAAGGTGCTTTCAAGGTCTTTTAGTCAAACTACAGTGTAAAAAAATGATGTGCTGAGTGATATTTAGTGTTGACTGCTAATAAGTGTTGGATCTACTGTCTGCAGGACACTGTGATAGGGTAACACAAACTCAGAGCTTCAACTTACAATAACTGTGCCTGGCTCGAGCCGTGTTCAGACCTAAAAAAACAGAATGACTGTCGAGTTCAGGTCAGGTTGAGTTTCCAGCCTTTTGGACTGGATGAAGCCCGAAGCTACACTCTAATGGGCAACCCCATCACCTACTGCCATCAGTGTTATCAGTGGTGGTAGATGGAAAAACTGAGGAGAGGACATAGTAAGGTTTATCACAACTCAATAAGACAAACTGCATTTAGAGGGGGAAGGATATAAGAATATTCAGGGCAAGATTGACTCCAGAAACAGAACTGCAGTAGAGGAGTCTGGGGACATCCTGCTGTGGGAAAGCAGTGACATTTCAGCAGAGAAATTCATCCGTCTAGTGCAAAGGTCTAAATGTGGCAATTATCTTTTCAATCGTCATGTCAACACCAGCATAAGGGAGTCAACTGGCCACCATCGCCATGGGGGTTACACAATCCACAAGCAGCAACTTTAAAATGTACTGGACTGCACGGGACAAAGTATCCACACTGGGAACAATGATTTAGACTACTGAGATGTCTTCTGATCAGGTGAAAGAAAAAGTCCAAGAGAGATTGAATCATACATAAATGTTCTTTTACCCCAGTCCTCACATTTGGTATCTTTGCAGCACTGGCCATTCAGTGAAGATATATCTGCAGACAGAAGCGTATTCCTTTGATGCAATCTGAACGCACCGAGAAACAGACTGAACAAAGGGGGAGACCGACGTGACTCCCAGTCCGTGTCAACCTACACTGAGTATATAGAAACAGGTGACAAACTGTCCCAAACAGGACTTGATCTTTAAGCTCTACTCTCGACATCAGCGGTCTTAGTATGTGCAGGACTACCAACACACTGCCAAAGCTTCGCAGGTGGAACTCCCACTTTTGACTATACGCGTAAAACTTGCCTCGACAGTAAGCTACAGAGCCTCCTGCCCGTCTGTCAGCTCAGCTTTCAGCAGTCAGGTGACAGTAACGGTGCTGAATACTGATGGGCAGGCTGAGTCAGTGAAAAGCACTGGGAGTTCGTCACCAGTGTGGATGAAACGGACGCCAGCTGCCTTTCTCTCGAAGACGAATAAACTAGCTGGTCTGCATCGCTCTGCACATTTTTTTTTTTTTTTACGTTATTCAGAGAATCACTGCTGATGAGTGGGCTGGCAAGTATAACTTTCAGCCTTGAGTTTGATGCTCACTGCACCGGTTATCATGGTAATTTTGTCCATTAGATGTGTTTAATATGGAATTAGTCTCAGTCGAAAATAAAGCCGAAGGATTCTGATTTCATCACTGACGGGGGGATCTGCAGTCATGATTCAGTGTTTGTCAGGGGGAGTATTATTATGCTTCTGAAGTGCTGAGACAAACTGAGTATCCTGGTTTATATCGACAGAACATAAATATAACAGAATCCCCGACCGTCCACTCCGAGGATCTGTCTCATAAATACATGTCCACGAAGTCAAGCTCTCGTCGAGGTATCTGGTTTCACTAAATCTGACACTTCCAGGTCATCTATGACTCATAATTCCACTCATGTTTGCTTTTTTTAAAAAAACTTTTCTCTTTGTCACTCCCCCCCCCGCCCCGGACAGCTACTGAAATGAGAATCCCACTCAGTAACCTCGAATTGTCATGCACTAACCAATTAAAAACTTGAGTTTTCCAAAGCTGCCAAATCTTCTGGTGTTGTGCAGCAGTCCTCTCTGTGCTCAGTCTTAATTTGTTCTGCAGCACTACCATCCGTTGCCAAAGAGAGCTGAAATATTTAAGCTCCCTCTCAAGCACTCTATGTACAACCTTTAAATCTCTCCCCTCTGACAGATCTAAGCAAAGTACCCCCCCCCCCCCCCCCATGCCATTAAAGGCAATCTAAGGATGCTCTGACGATTGATCAGAAAGGAGTAGCGCTGTGTGGAGGTAAATGGCTGTCACAAGGCCTGATGGACCTTTTCTCTCCCAGTGGTCATAGGGAGGCTCTCCTCCCCCTCCTCCCCCTCCTCCCCTTCCTCCGCCATCACCACCACCACTCACTCGATTTGATTCAAAGCATGTTTGTGCCTCTGGAGGAGAAAGTGGACTGATCCGTTCTGTCTGCGCGAGATAAACCACAGTGAAATGAAAACCTTCCAATCAGAGACGGACGAGAAACACATTTCCATCCTCTGGACACGAACGCCAAGAGTCCCCGAGTCATAATGTCATTTCTGTCCTAAACTACACGTTTTATCAAATTACATGCTACATATTGAATTTTGAATGATTAATTATGTGCTGTGAAATTATTCCAATTACTGCACTTAAGAACTTTCGAGCCCGACTACATGCTTCATTACAAGAAATTAATGAAACCTTACTTCAGCAAAGTCTGTTTTCGAAAAAGTGCATAAAGAACCATAATGTTCAGTAAACTTCCCAGCTGAGGGGGGGGTGAGGGAACACTTTGAGTTTGGTGATGACAAACTGCAAATTAATACCACGAGACTAATCTTTGACAAGTCATTGCTTTTATGAGCTAAAGGAAAGTAGCAATTAGGCTCTGAACGAGCAGACAACAGGGGGAGAAAAGCTGTGGGACAGCTGAGGTAAATTTGCCATGACTATAAACAGAGGAAGCTGGTGAACACAGTGCCAGAATAAAGCGGAGTAAGCAGGTTAAGTTCAAACAGCATCCTCGCTTAATTAGATCCTGTGAGCCCACAGTAAAAAAAAAAAAAAAAAAGAAAAGAAAAAAAAGTCCCATTTCAAATCCAACATATTTACGCGCGGTGGCGACTCGGGAATAAATGACGCGTAAAGCTTCATAGTTGAGACGACGCAGGGTGAAGAAAACAAGAAAACAACTGATACAAAGGCCCATCGACTACATTGTGACTCACCACGCTCAGATATAACATAGGAGACCGAGCCGGAGCAGCGTGTGAGACATATGCATTTCAGTGCCAGGAGATCCGGATTAGATCTATTCTGAAAAACTTCATCCATAAAACTGCTGCAGTAGGCGGCTGTCAGTCAGAATAAGAGCCGCACGCTCGGGCTCCATTGTGCCGATAAGCAAGTGTTAAAAAAAATAAAAAACACGCACAGGAAATTATTGCGTCTCGTTTATCATCATGAAGCAAAGCAGTAAGCATCAAATGCTGAGACGTGCGAGGGGAGAAAACACCAGCACACGAGCCGGATCCGCACAGCTCTCCTCTTATGCGGGTCTCAAACAGCTGGCCTACGCCCGACAATTACGGACTTGAACACAGCGAGAAGACCTCTGAGATTTCCTGTGATAACTTCTGTCAGGCGAGGCGCAGATGAGGGGTGAGAAGAAATGAGGAGAACGACGCCACAGGAGACGTGCGGCGGTGCGCGGCAGCCCGCAGCGACACCGGAGACCGGATCGCTGCTGTGTGTGAAATCCATCCGATATGTGACATCTCCGCTGTCAACATGACACAGAGACAGACGGACAGAGAGGGAGAGACGGGCAGCAGGTGAAAACTTGAGACACGTACCTGTGTACTGCAGGAGAAACATTGTCCACAAGAGGCGAGGCGCGATTGTGGTCGGTCCTCTGCTGCAGGACGAAGTGTACGAAGTAAAATCCTTGAATGGAGACGGGGCTTCGTCCCTCAGTCAGTCCGCTCCGCTCGGCAGACTGGACTGCAATGAGAGCAGCCAGTCGAAGCGGGACCTTTTAGCTACGGCAGGCGAGCCCGCCCTCGCGACGTGCCCGCTTCGCCGGGCGATGTCGCTTCGGGGACGCGCGGCGCGCAGGCGAACTGTTCGAGGGCGCGCTGCAGGACGCTGACAAGGAGAAAAACACCCTCCTCTGTGTCGGTGTGCGAGCTCACGATGAACTGTCAGGAGAGGACGTGCTTCTCATGGAGAGAGAGAGAGAGAGAGAGAGAGAGAGAGAGAGAGAGAGAGAGAGAGACGGCGCCAAGTCAAACCCCGCGCGAACAGGAGGAAATCTCTCCACGCGCTGCTCATTCTTCAGAAATAAATTCCACAAAAAAAACCTAGATGCTTTGCATTTCAGAGTTGTGTGGCATCTTCAGAGCTGCAGCAGAGCGAGAAACACCACGAGAAAAAAAAAAAAAATCGAGGTAATTTCGTCCCAAACTTTTGACAGCTGTGCTTTTAAGAAGGTGTCGTTCTGCAGCCCGCCAGCTGGAGGAGGAGAAGCACAGGGATGATCAGTGCAGCGCCGGTGTTTGGCATGCAGACCGTGATGAGAGCCATCCCTGTCATACCCCCCCCACACACACACACACAGACAGACTCACACACAGACACACAAACACACACTGCCTTCTCACATGTATACAGTAAGAGAGTGCTCAGCGGAGAAGGTGATTAATGTGTTTATCCAACAAAATAAAAGGGATTCCACTCATTCAGCTGCAGCAAGACCCAACTCAGTCAGGATTGTTAGACCTTGTGACGTCTCATGACTCGGCCTGGAAAGAGAATCAGTGCCACAGCTGGGAGACTTTCTCGACAACAATGGTGACAATTGAAAAACACCCTTTATGCAACATCAGCGTCATCCAAAATCAAAAATTGAAGTCGATTTAAGGCCTCATATCACGATAACGACATATAGCTTTACATTGCCCAGCTAAAGAAGCATCCCACTCCCACGCTGTCAACAATAAATACACTAAAAGAAAATGACAGCGGCTTCTGAGACTTCCAGAACTGTCTTGGTTTGATCAACACACAGCCAAAAGATTAATTACACAAGGAAAGCAGCGGAGCAAACACCATTATCCTCCTGTAATGAGATGCAAGCTGTGTACAGAGACGCAAGAATCACATTTAATGTATCAGCGCGGTGGTCAGCTGAGACATGTGTTTTTTTTTTCCTTCACGGTCTCGTGAACTCCACTTCAGTCTGGCTCAGGCTGACATCACCTGCTCAGCGTCAACAGTCAGAGCAGCTTCCAATGGTAACAGCGTGTCACGAAGGTTTACTGCTCACCGAGGGTGATATAAGCAGTGTGCTCATTTTTTGGGAGCGTTTCATTTCACTTGATACTTTTTCCATGAGAAAATGAAAACTTCTTCCTCGGTAATTGTTTTTCTTCAGCATATACTGGCTGCATTAGTCGAACCAGGTGTCTCTTATAAACCGCCAACTGATCTAATACAACAGCCGCTGTAATAAATCATACGTTAATGAATATAATATTTTTCGTTTGAAGAGACGCATTTCTAACATTTAGTGTGGTGGTGGACAGAATATTAGGAACACCCCTCAGGGAAAAGCTCTACAAGTCAACAGAGCCACAAAAGTCAGCTTGTAGAATGACCCTTGATGTCTGGAGCTGTAAATCTGCAGTCTGCCAATGAGGACCATGTGGAGCCGTTCAGGTGGCAGCAGTATACGTACCTTTGTATGACCATTATCACAGCATGGAATTGAATTCTAAGTTTCAAGTCTGTCAGGAGATAATAATAAACTGCTTGTTCAACAATAAAAAAGCCTTTTGCTTTCTTTTTCTGAAGGGCCACTGTCAATAAATAACGTACAGTAAACTGTGAAACTGTTATATTTTCTTAGACGTTCAAATACCTTTAAAAACTCATACGTTACATCAGCCACCAAATGGACCTGAGCAGGAAATGCATATTAATGTTCTGGATTGTATGAATCTGACGCATCGGGATAAATAACTGGTGGCACTAATTCTCCAAGAAGGTGCCAGAAACTACCGCTGAAGCAAGATGATGCATTTTAAATCCTGAGCCCTATATTTACATTTTTGTTGTGCTAATGACTCATATTTACCAAAACCTTTGGAAAAGATTTGCTCCATTAGATCACGTCTTGAAGCTGAAAGCGCTTTTTGCAACTGACATGTTTATTCAAAGTGTGTGACAACATTACGGGAACGATTCCTACGTAAAGAGAAACCTTTCTGTTAAACACTGGGATCCTTCTTGTAACCACAAACACAAGGACGTTTGTTCAGGGACAAATGTTTGGAGTTCACCTGCAGGAACTACATACATTTATTTTGTGTGTAAGTACTGCAGTAGAAAAGGTTGATGCAAATGGTAAAACCCTGGAAAAAAAAGAGTTTAAGCTTAATAAATGATGGAAACTCGTTTTACAAATATGTATATGACAGACTGAACATTTAACTGATACGACTGCTGAGCTGTTTTCACTCCGCGTTTTTCGGATTCCTTCCTTCCCTGCTCTCGATTTTTCTTCCATAAATAATACAAGGTGACTTCTTTTTCTTTATGTTCTTGATCTTCTTCTTCTTTGTTTTTGTTTTCCAGTTCACAGCTTCTGCTATAATAAATTTAAATGTGCTTGACAGTACATGGAAACATGGCGAATAACACCACAACCTTCATGAAGGGACTGTAGGATTTACTGACTGCTTGAGTTTCAGTCAGGTGAAGCTAATAAATTGGGAAACTATCTGAACGTGGTTTGGCTGCATTCAAAGATGCACGTACGCACAATCGTATTAAACATAAAGAAGCTAAAACTGTGGCTCAGCTCAGAAGGCTTTGAACTAGTTTAGGAAATATCTGAGAGTTTAGAAAAGACGTTCTGCTCCGTCCAACCAATAAGTCTGTTTTCACCGCTATCACAAAATGATTTCAAGGGTAAATAAAAGTATTTACCAAAGACTCGGGTGCCATTCTATTTTTCTGAAAAAAAATTGCTGAAATTGCTTTCAATTTCTGGTCCAATGTGAAGCCAAAAGATCTCTATTCTACAAAGTGCAGCGCAACACAGAACTTTCTGTATTTTGTTTTTCATCCATTGACAATACAGTGAGTCAACAGCTTTGACTGACACGAGGAAAATAAAAGTTTCTTCTTTGGATGAACACCAGTGTTTGCTTAATATGCACTGTTATTGTTATTTCCTGGCAACGAAAACAACATAATTACAGTCGGGCCATTGTTGAGGGATGATTAGGATACACTTACAATGATCTGACCAAGATTCATCTCAAATAAGAAAAGCAGACGTAAAATAATATACCATCTGGCAACTTCCCACTGTGGCTACAGTTGAACAGGAATCTATAAACTGGCAGGCAGCTCCACAATAATCGTGGAGGAGCGTCTTTGTCTCCTCTGACTGATTTCTTAATATATTCAGTTATAATTCTGGCAAACTTTTTTATATAAATCCTACAAAAAAAAACATTCAAGATGACGTTCACCTAATGGCGCAGAAATGTTTTATTCAGGCTGTGTTACAATGAGGATACTTGGAAAGACTTCAGAAACAATATGGGGACTGGTCTTCCTCTAACATTTGGACTGAAGCCTAGCCTTTGAAAAATACTGGATGGACAAGCCTATATTCGCTGCTCTGTGAAGCAGGGTGGTAAAAAAAATAAATAAAATACATCACATACAGAATAAACATACTGTCCACTTGGTGAGCTTCATGAGACAAAACAAACATAGTGTTGTTTATCATCTGTATTTAGAGACACACATTTAAATATATATATACATATAAAAACAAAGCCACCAACTGATAACTGGCTTTTTCACCAGAAGGGACTCGTCATAAATAAAGTGAATCTTTTTCCAGGCGGAATTCAATTACCCCTGTCAGCCAGTAGTAATGAGTAACAGCCAGTGCATGCTCTCATTCAATTTCGGTGTCCATAGGGAATGATGTTTTGTCTGATGTCTTGATTTTTTTTTTTTTTTTTTCTGTAACAATGATGTTCTGTCTGTGGCCCTGCTTAGTGTAGCAAAACATTCAAATCAAACACTAATTTGACTCTGCGCCTCAGCAGATGAGAGCAGCCTTCGTTTGCTTTTTTTTTTTTTTTTTTTATGGTGTCGCGCGAGAATGTGTGGCTTTGGTGACATTACAGCCCTCTTTAGTCAAATGAACTGCCTGACTCGAATGCGAGGTGACGTAAGTATTTCTGGCTGAAAGATTTCACCATTTTGCAGTATTAAAAAAAAACCGTCTCTGCTGTTTCATAAATCATGAGCCGGCGTCGTCCAGCACATCTCAGTTTGATAATATGAAAGCAGACGTGTGTGTATCGGCCGACCTGGGTTTTGTCTCTTGCACGATGCATTTGTTTTGTTAACCGGCGAATCTCTTATTTAATGAATTATTCAGATTCAATTACTGCATATTAAATGGAAGCTGGGCCTCATAGACAACTATCATAGTACGATTCTAACAAGTGCACTGAGAGGCATAGACTTCTCCTTAACTAGTGTGTGTTTCAGCCGACATTTCCCTCCTCACTAAACAACATTTATGACTATCTGTCCTGTGAGACAGTTTTTGCACTGTTTGCCTGCCTCTCGCGAGCAATTTGCCAAAGCGCACACTCCTGTTTTCACTTGGTAAGAGTGCAACCATCGCTGTATCAATATGCCCTTTCCGATCAAACAACAGGGTTCAGGTAGCTGCTCCTCGAGGCCTTCGGAGAGGAACAGAGGATGATATTTAAAAAGGTTTCCGCCTATCAGTTTAAAGTGAAGGCGGCGGGTTTCTGGTGTCGTCCATTTTGAGATCAGTGAGCGCTGTGTTTGCAGCCCAGACACGAGTGAAAAATGTCATTAACTCCGTTGCCCTCTATGCAGGAAGACAGCCAGCATAGAAATGTGTCCTGAGGACGGGGGTACATCTCTGTCTTTTGGGTTCTTGCTAGTTATCTTTGACCTCTATCTTCCTTAATCCTTCCCTTTCTAATTACCTGTCCCTTCTTCTCCTCCTCCTCCTCTCTCCTTACCTCACACCCCTGCCCCCTGACTGATGGTTAGCAGATGATCATCTGGACAGGAAAGGTTGAGGTGACTCCCCAGCTTAAGTCACACCTCATTAAGCGAGCCTCACAGTCTCCCAGTCCACGTTCTTGTGTATTCCTACTTGTATGAATTTAATGAGTTGTGGAGGAGTAACAAGGCGCCATAAAAAGTAACTGGATCCAATGTGTTTTGAGATGCAGAACCATGTTTGCCATAGCTTTCATGATGATGTGAGAGGAGGGATTTGCTGTAGGTGCCTCGGTGACGGCAGCATCTGTTCTGGAAACCAGATTAGACTAAATCCAGAAGGAGGCCAGGCCTATAACTAGAGAATTTTCCCTCCGCATGAATATTGATGGAAGTGGGTCTCAAACAGAGTGCAAAACAACTGTTAACCCCTCTGCACTGTTGAAATGTTGTTAACAGCAGCGGCTGCCCTGCCGTCATTCACAGCCAAAGAATCACTTGACTCAAAAACCACTCATGCATTGCCACCAATATAGCCACGAGAAGGGGTGATGACAAATCGTGTTTGTTTGCTCTACAACATCACCACAGTGCAGCAGAATGCTGTGAGTCCTCTGATACGAGCTAAAGCAGTTCATGAGAGCGAGCAGGCACTGTGGTGCACTTTGGCAGCTGTGTTGTGCAGCAAGCTGGTTGTGATTCCTGGCACCATCTTGTGTCCTCAGCCTTCCACCAACATCAAGACGTCAAGCTGCCATGAAGAGGTCAACAATAGAATCTGGCTGTGGGATAACAGAGAGTTTGGAGAACTCAAAGCGGAAATTTGATTCTGAAGTTTGAAAAAAAAAGAAAAATTCTTGCACATATTCAACAGGAACAGACCATTCATTATTCTGCACAGCTTTCCATTTATCTGCTAAATTATGCCAAAATAAAAGCTGTAAATCTTCCAGTAAGAGTTAGAGAGCGTTGCAAAAAACAAGAAAAATGTCAAATGATGTTATTTTTCTCAACAAGAAGTAGTTAAAGTTTTATGTTTTCTTTCCAAGTATTAGTCATGGGCTTGGTCATCTCTCTCCTGATGACTGTAATGTTGAAATATGTAGCAGTGACTGTAAATGTGGGTCAAAGAAGATGCCAAAATAATTACTTGAAATATTCTATTGTCTTTAAGACAGCAGAGACATTTTCGCCCCAAACTATGACCCCATTTGTTACGCAACAGTCCTGTTCAAATCCCTGTAATGGGAAATAACTGCTGAGCTTCATCAATCATCGTGGCATTTCATTTAATCCTCATATTTGCCTTCATGTTTTCATACATTTAAGCTTTAATCGTCTCCAGGCAAGTGGTATTTCAATCATGTTTTATCAAGAGACTCTGTACCTCACCTGACAGAAACCATTATCTAGTTTTGATTTTCTGTCATCATTTATTTTATGATACTGATAGCTAAATGTTTCATCCTTAACATTAGAAGAATCTTCTGTTCATCGGTTGTATCAAAACCTTTTGATGTTGTTGTAATTACTGCCAGTATTGTGTAACTTGCAGGCTAATGTTTTATCTTCGCAAGCAAACTGGACAAACTTCATCACTCAAACAAGAGAAAAACAAGAAATCACAGGTGTGTTGCTCTAAATATTCTCCTATGACGATGGTTTATCAATGAGTTGTGATTGGTGGCCAACAGATTGATGCACACCTGAATATATATTTTCATTTACTGTCTACTACATCATTTTATTTTATTGTCTACTTTCTATTTTATTTATATCTTTATCTCTTGTTTCCATTCATATGGCTTGAAAGTGTCAACCATTTTTCATTGGAAATGGCATTAAAATGGCAGGAAATAGCTTGAATAGTTTTCATTTAGTTTACATTTAATTTATTTTGTTTCTCTCCAGAAATAAAGTAAGTATGCTATTAGTCATCATTTCATTAGTTCATATTTTACTGTCTTCTACAAACGTCTTCAAACCTTGAACCCAGCACCCTGTGTTTTAGCGAAGTACTGGCTGAATGCATCATTACATCCCTCTCTCCTGCAGACGGTCGTGCGGTGGGGGTCGGTGTGCACAGAATTTGATTAGTCCATCCAATCCTATGTGCACTGCTGAGACCGGAGCAAATCATCTAATGAAAAGTGTCTTTTCTTTTTGTTCATACAAACTTGACTAAATCAGGTTCCATTGTGAATAGACCTTAAGTCAATGTTTAATTAATGAAGAAAAGAGACAGAAAAACCTGACATTTTCATTGTCCCACGCCTTTAAACTGCCCAACACTACAGACAGGTGGAAAGGAAGAGCTGATTGCTCAAAAATTAAACCCATTAATGGCGGAATTTCCTAGCCACTGTAGAAAACGCTGCAGTGTGTGAAGAAAGAGAGGCGGTACGACGGAGAGAGCCGACCAGACGAGCAGGAGGGAGGGAGAAAGGCCAAGTATCAGACAGAGCATTCATTATCACCTGACTGACCTGCATATCGCGCTGTGTGAGAGTAATGGGAAAGGACACACTCATCGGCCAAAGCCCAGCAAGAAAGGCGCTTTTCATTCCCCCTCTCTTTCCTCTCTCTTAAGCAATCTGTCAGTTTCTCACTCGCTTCAATTTCTGTTCCCGGACAATGTACTGTAGGCTCCCATTGTTGTTGAAAATACAAGGAAAGCTAGCAGAGACATAGTGATGCCATGCCAAATGGAATGCATATTGAAAAGCCCATGCACAGCGGTTTCACTTAACATGATCGTGTAATAGTTAATTGTCCATTCTATGAACACTTATGGAGCAAAAATGCAGTGTAAATGCCAAATGGATATGCTCTGAGCTAAATACTAGAGTGGGCATGCTAACAAGCCATTTCAGATAAGTATGTTGGCATGCTAACTTCACCTTATTAGCACATAACAAGACGTACAACTGAGACTGATGGTAATGTCATTAGTTTTGCAGGTATTTGGTCATAAACTAAAGTATTCTACACAAGTTTGTGTTATGATGATGATGGGGCTGGATGAAAAGTGAGGGAACTACATAAGTGATTATCCTGAGGGGGACATGAATGTCTGTACAAAATCTCAAAGCAATCCATGTCATAGTTTAACTCAACCTAATGGTGGCATTAGATGAAAAGTCAGCCAATCACTCAAGTCATTAGGTTTCATCATCTGGGAACCATGAATTTCTGTCTGTTTTGCAGTCAGCGTTCCCCTTCTCCTTCTCGTCAGCACACTTGCACGACTCTTTCCTGCTTGTTGAGGCAGCTCTCTTTCCATCAAGGGTTTTTCTTTGCTTGACATGTTTGGTAGTATAAGCCCTCACTGGGAGCGCTGGAACTGGAAGCTTAGCCTGTTCTGCAGAAGGATCCTGCTCTCTGTTAGTTCATGAGCAGACCAGAACATTTCTTTTCTCCTTTACTGCATGAGCAGTGGGAGAAGAGACATGGGTTACTGACCAAACACTCTACAACAGTTGTAACTGTTGGAATATAGAGCTATATAACCCGCGGGAAGAAAATAACACTTACAGCAGCTTTAAGATATTTCAATTCCGGAGCAAACTGTTGGACTGTCCGATCTCCGACAGAGCGGCTTCACCATCCTTATAGCATACTGCTAGCATGGCTGAACGCATTAATGAATCACGAATGAATGAATGCACGACCACCTGGATGATTTTCACACTTGAACCATAATTTGCATCTATCAATAAAACCTGTGCAATCAAAGAAGAAAACTTTTAACTGTTGAGCTTGACACTGAAGTCTGTGACACATTTCAACACGCTGGCTGAGGTAGACTACAGCTGCCTCTCTGGTTTCTAATTTCTGTCTAGACTTTGTACTATAGAAAGACGGTTTTGTAAATGCCATGGCTAGATTGCCAATGATCATGATGTAACCGTGATGTAAGCAATGCTGCTTTGCACAAAAAATCCTTCGGGGTGAATAAAGTTTTATCTTATCTTATCTAATGCAAAGTGAGAGCAGCCTCAATATCTGAAACTGTTCAAAATGAGTTTGGATTTTTTTTCACTTGCTGAGTAAACAAAGGTATTTTTAAGGATGAAAATATGTCCGGCTTTATGCTGAAGAAACTGTTTTTTGACACAGCAGCAAGTTACCAAGTGCCTTCAGGATTTTTCATAGCATAACAAGACTTACGCTTTTAGTTTGATGGCAGTAAAATGGTGCAATCGGATGCCAATATCTCTTCACCACATGTGTTTTCTGACAGTTTCACAGAGGCGCTAACAAGACATGCTATGCCAGAATCCCTGTTAATGTACTGTTTTCTCAGGTGTGGCTTTCCTGATTTGGGTGTGGAGTAAATATTGTCTGACTGCGTTCAAGTTCACAAATCTTGATGTCAGCTGCATGTTTACACAATGAGCTTTGGTGGCATAATTCCCTTTGGATAGGGAAAGTATCTTTCAAATGATGAGGTCCACAAATAAAAAATGAGCCATCAAGGGACTTTCGCGGCAGCATGTATATTAGTGATGTCAGTCTTCTGATTCACACGTGAGCATGAATGAGATTAACACGTTGAATCAGTAGCCCTGACACTAATAACTGAGAGGAAGCAGCAAATTGTGATGGCTGCACAAAAAGAAACTGAACATGGCAAAAATAAACAAGATTAAAGGTTTACTTTGTAAGACAGTTTTGAGTTTGACTCCCAACTCGTCGCAGGCTGATGCTCTGGGATGGCGGCCAACCCAACCAAAGATCCCAAAGCAACGGTATGTGACGAGTCATATAATTGAAACAAAAAAAAAACATCTTTCTTATAAAGTGGACCTTTAAAGAGGAACAATTACAATTCAGAAAAGAGGTTCAAAGGTTGAGATGAAGTTATAGAAGATGGAGATCTTCTGAGACTGGTAGAAAATAAGACCTTTTGATGGGCCACTGACCAGAGACAGGCTGACTATCAACCTGCTCAATTATCTGGGCCGATACTCTGCATTTTTCTGACAAAATACATTAACATTTACGTTAACATTTGCAACTTTGGATCTGATGGAACATCCTGTAGTCGCCACTCACGGTGGTTACACGTCACACAGAAAATAATAATCTGAATCTGTAAAGCAAATAATGACTCAAGTATCATCAAAATAAATGCAGTGGAGTGGAAATGTAAAGTAGCAGAAAATGGAAATCAAACCTGTACTTGAGTAAATGGATTTGGTTAAATTCCACCAAATACCATTCATCTTTCTCCTTGTTTACTAATGATATATATCGTCAGTTGCTATCACCAACTATGTTGTGTTTAAAGCGAAGACTTGACCATCAAATCCCTTTTTTGTGGTGGGAAAACTCTGTATTTATTAGAATAAAGGCACTCAGGCCTCTTACCTGTGACTCGGCTTGACCTGAATTCCTTGTACATCCTAGAGATGCAGCATCATGGTGTGTGATCTCAGTCTGTCTGGTCTTACAGCAAATCTGTTTTAAAAAAAAAAAAAATCAGCCATAATTAGGTGATCAGTCGCTGTTTGTTCTGCTCATAAAGATGCCACAAAAGAGTCTCTTATGCCACAACTCTGCAGCCTGACTTTCACATTCTGTATTCCTTCAAGGACGCTGACTGAGAGTGGTTGAGTGGGGCCATAATAAAAAGGGCTTTGTCTTGAATGGAGAGAAAAGACAAACAGAGGAGAATGTAATTCATCCGCTTCTGTAAGAGGCACAACCTCCCGGCTTTGTGGAGCTGACGCTCATTGGAGCCCGAGAGGGCTCCGAGGTGCGGGAGGGTCCCATTGACTGCACTATTAACAGTCAAACTGGGGGGATCAGCACGGAAGAAATACAAAACGCAGCCAGAAGGATGTACAGAGAATTCTGTAATGCATTTCATTCCACGAGAGGGACCCTGAGGGTGCCGTGATGACCAGAGTAATTGGCTTTCTCCAGCTATGATAATCTGCATCAGTCATGCCATGCCAACACACTCGCAGGCCACTGAGAAGGTCACAGTGATCCCCAAACCTCGCTCGTCTCTGCTGACAGCTGCCTGTGAATTACTATTGAGAGAAGGCGCAAGCAGGACATTCTGAAATCCAGGGATTTTACATTCAGCTCAGGGACTTGACTAACTGCGCTTCTTAGTCAACGTTTTTTAGCAACAATGCCTTTGCCTTTGCCTCTGGAACTGAATTTACTTTACCTAACAAAAGCCAACATATAAATCATATATAATACAATAGAGAGAACACATAAACAGCAATTGTGATCTTTGTTTAAGTCAATTTGTTGGGAAAAATGCCAAACATGGACTCACAGACTGCAGTTTGAACGAACTCTGGGAAATGGTGAAGGGTGTTTTTAATAAGGACTTGAATAATGAAAGTAATTGATGCCCAATACGATGCATATCAGATTAAAACACAGACACACACACACACACACACACACACAGACACACACACACACACTATACATGTCACATTTAATGGAACCCATCTGTCATCATATCTCAGAGCTTTGGCAGGATTTCAGTGCATCATTTCTATTACAGTGATAAGATTTTTTTTTTAATCACTAGACATGCATGTCGGTATGTTTTGACACTGTATATAAACACAACACCTTCATGGCATCTTTGAAGGGTACTATGCATGCACGCCTCTGCAAACTGCTCTTTTAAAACCAACACAATAGACAAGCAGCTCACAGTGCACACTAAGTACTGAACAGCAAGACCTTGACCCCAGTTGTAAATCATTTTTCAACCAACAAACACGTTTCCTTGACTGCATCACACTACTGTTTTATATCTCCAACGCCGCGTCCAAGTTGAATGCAGTGTGAGCGAGCCCAGACGACAAAACAGCGTTGTACTGCGTTGTATTCTATTTGAATGTCCTGACTTGCCGTGAATGACACAGCGCTGCTTGAGCTGAAAGTGGTGTATTATGGACAAGAAACGATTGATTCATGATGTTAAGTGGTGTTTTCTTTATGATAGCTCCCAATTTAAGGCATAAAGCCTAAATAAGGAGGCAGCCGGCTAGAGGAAGATCACCAGGGAGCTGGAAGATTCTGATACGGAAATGACAACAACGTTTGTTTCCTCCAAAAAGTAGTTTTGTAAGTAGTAGTAGAGTATAAAAACACAATTCATAAGAAGCACGGCTGAGCAACCTATCACACACTTAACATACTGCAGCCTGCTGCTTATTGCTGGCACTCTAGGTACAGTTAATGTCAAAGTAAAAACACTGAATAAATTAATTAAATTAACTGTCTCGGTTCCCAATTGTTCTCATTTTTGATTAGCTGCCAAGTTTTAAGAGGGTGGGTCTAACATAATACGAGTCTGTCAGAGGGAAGGTGCCAGCGCATGAGTGTAGAGATGTTGATGTATGAGAGTGGAATACTGCAGATGAAAGCAAGATGTAAGTTTGGGTGGAGACCATGATGGACAATGAATGATTACCCAGATCCCTCGTGTATTTTGGTTTCAGCAGTATCATGGGCGGGGGCGAGTGCAACAACTGCAGAGGGCCTTAAAGTAATAATCTGAGTGTTGGATAAAACCCCAGAGACCTAACACAAATGATTAATAACAGCCCATCAACAAATGTTAAAACAAAAAAACAAACACTCACACTGATTAACTCAAGAACTTGCAACTCTATCAGCATTACGTTAGCATTCAGATTAACATACTTCTGCAACACATTTGAAGTCTGTTAAAACTCTGGTTCAAAGACACCCGACCTTACTGGGCCCGCGAGCAAAAGCAACCCTGTCTCCTGCCGCTGCACCGCAACAAAACTGCAAACAGTTAGTGTGTTGTTATGGTGAATAGAAACAATAGAACAGAACAGAAGTAGCGCTGCCAAAGTCCTTCCAAAGTTTCCCTCGTTTTGTCCGCAGTAATAATCAAATTCGTTAGAAAGGCGTCCTTATCAACACTGCTGACCTCCTGGTACAACTCAGCGGAGACAGTCTGATAACATTAGCTCAACCCTGACAACACAGGGGATGTTTATGAGTAAATACACAATTGGGTCCTTTTTGCCACATGGTTTCAATAAAGACAACAATGAACGGGAATGGACTGGAATTTAACTGTGGAATGAAGAAAATGACCTGATTAAAACACTGCCTTGTGTTCAGATTGAGGCTCTCAAAGTATGAATATTTTCAGAAAGGGTTTTGTAGGATTTTTTTGTTTTTTTTTTTTAATGACAAAACATCACTATTGCATAACTAGATGTCCTTTTCAACACATAATGGTCTGCAGCCTTTGTTTTTCCAACATAATGGCTTGTTAGGAAAATGTAAAAATCAAAAACAACCGAGAGAGCGCTGACCCATGATTTTGCAATAACATGTCACTTATCAAATAAATATCAAGCTGGTTCTTAACCAACAAAGACAAAAAACAAAACAAAACTGGGTACAGGGCAGTTGTCAATGTATTGTTTGTAGACGTTACAGCCCATTAGGGGTGGGAATCTCTGTTGGTGACGTTACACAAAAGCTTCTTTTGCTGTTTCTTTTCAGATAGATGAACACTGCAATGGAAAGGATGATTTCAGCTTACATAAAAAACACACAACAACACAAAGTACAGTATGTTTTCATAAAGGCAACATACTTCAAGCAATATCATGTCTTTAGTGTGAAATGTAAATATTCTCGCCCCATGGCAATCTGACTGTTGTACTAACTATTCTTTGGGTTTTCTGCAAGAGAAATGTTCTAGAAATGCCAAATACTACTTGCTGATTAACTATGAGAATTAATCGCATTAATTAACCATCATGATCTGGCAGGCTACTCCTCCAAAAACACATGTGAAGCCAATAAACACACCCTTTCTTATCTTTCTCATCCCTAATGATACCTTCCCTTATACTCCCAATACAGTAAAAGGAGATACAATCATATTTGAGTGGAGTTTCCCTTTTATTTATGCATAATACGTCACCACAAAAAATAAACATGGTTTACGGTTTATTTTACACCATCTCATTGGTTCAGCTGTAAGGAATGTTCAGTCTGGTCTTATAAACTTGTGATATTAGGTTGTAAGATTCAGATTATTGAGTTTTGTGCATCATTTTTCATGCAATACATGCATTTAACTATATTTTTCCTCCATCCCCACTGCACAGTAGTTTACTTGTAAATGTAAAGACCAGAATGACAAACTATGTCCTGCCCTTGCACTGACAGGCATTTGCACCCAAGGATGGTGGTTCGCTGAGAGCCAGAGAAGCAGCTAAAAATGTGAGCAGACTATTCGCCACAGTAACAGCAACCACTAGTAAAAATCGTAAAAAAATAAAAATAAAAAATGGAAAAAGGCACTCACTCCCACTGCGAGGACAGAAAATTAAGCTACTTATTCACCATCAGAATAGCATTAACCTTAACTCCAGAAGAATAATGACAGTTATTTTAATTTGGGAAAATGAAATAATGGTGAGGAGAGCGAAGAAAACCCGTTTTTTAAGTCCCTTTGTGGGCACACCAACAAATGGCATTCATCACTCTTAAGGCACCCACGTTCCCCATCTTATTTGTTATTACCAGCATTTTTCATTTCTACACATTCAGCTCTAAAATACTCATCTACAGTGAGGAAAAAAGCTCGAGTGGCTAACTAGAGGGAATGTGAACACTAATGATTATGAATGTAGCAGAGAAAAAAAAACCAGCCATGTGCAAGCTTCAGAGAAAGAACAAAAGGTGGAGAGTTTCATGCAGACACACTTGCTAAAACCACAGATGTTATTAAAATGAAAAATAAGATTTTCTTTGTGGCAGATGCAACTTGTTACACACAGTCATTAAGATAGCTAGTACAGCACAAGTTGCTTAACATGACACGAGGGTTAATGACTGGCGGTGTCGAGTTTTAACTCCACTGTATGGACGATTTTTATTGACGACCGTTCATGTTTAACTGTAAGTAAATACAGCAAACGGGAAACAATGTCACTTCTAGTGCTCCAAAAAGCCGTTAGATGTTTCCCGTGCAGCATCTCGTACAGATATTCATCATCCAGACAATGTGTTTAGCCTCGTGTGATGTATTTTCATGTGTATTTTAACACACAGTTCAGTACATTAGTCATGTTGACGGCCACACGAGGCCAGACACTGCGCCTAGCAGGGATTTAGAGGAGCCCCTCAGTGAGGAGAGGATTATCAGAGTCAACCGGCCCCTATAGTGATGGAGAAGGTAGATAGCCCATAATAGCCGCGATAGCTCCATTCATCTTTTGTTTTCGACAGCAGGGAAACAGCGGCGCGAACCAAATCGCCCTCTGCAACAATTTGCAGCGCTGGATTAATCGTACGAACTTTACAGGAACTGATCGGTGCTTCGCGAGCAGCTCTCCTGTACCTTTTCTTTTCTGTAGCCGTCCCTCAGTCGGCGTGCTTATCTCTGTGACAAAGTACCTCATCGTCCCACACAGGGGCAACAAAAAGAAGAAGGCCAGCAGGCTTTCACATTTGTCTGGAAATCATATAAATATGTCCACAACATCAAGAAGGGTAAAAAGCACAACCTGACTACGACACTTTATAATGTGCATTTACTCCTGTGAAACTGTGATGGTTCTCAGTGGATAATCCATTATGCCTCTTGGAAAAAAAATAATAGTAACAATAAAATGATAGTAGTTACTCAGTGCTTTGCCTCCTATAGGGTGTTTCTGTCAACCCCTGACTGCTGCATACATGCATAATTCTTTTCTGTTACCTAAAGCTCTATCCCCGAGAAAAACTGCACTCTCCAAATATTTACCCACTCGTTTAAGGATGTAAACAGAAATAAACAACTATCAGATTATTATTGTGTTTGTTGTATTTCTGAAGCCTTGAGGAAAAGCTTTTAAAATTCATTTCCTTTTTTATTTTTTTTGCAATGGGAGGCCATAAACTCATTCCAACAGACAACGCGAAACACATTCGTATCGAGCACCGGCCAAGGTAAACATATTATGCCCACAATGACACAGGCTTTGCATAATATTAATGTAAGTGCTGCAGTTCTACATCACAAACGTAATCCTCAAAGCTTTATAATTCCATTACCAAGGGACCCAGTGAAGATTGCAAAAAGGTTTCCAATGGATGATACTGCTCGAAGTATGTTGCCTTTATTAAAACATTCTGCATTAAGTTACTATGTGTTTTACATGTATGTAAAATAATTATCAACAGATCCCTGGCATTCCTTAAACTAACCTTTACAGTGTGATTTTCCTCTTTTATGAAAAGTGCTAATGTTTAAAGCACAATTTTAAAAAAAAAATGAGCCTATTTCTGTCATCAAATTTAGAAAAACTGCACACACACTTGAAAATATAGTTAATTTTCACGATGCACACCATAAAAATTGATACATAGTGTAATGCTAAAAATACAGCTCTTCCCACACCATCACAAACACGCAATCATGTGGTTCAGTGTTTGTTTGTTAATGAGCCCCCACTGACATGTTGAAGAGATGACAGTCTGTCAAGCTTTCCTACACACTGGGAAACAAACATGCTGCAGAGACGGGCAGCATCACGATGCTGCAGTGTGTGTGAGGCCAAGATGCAAAAAAAAAACCAACAAAAAAAACAGTCATAAATAAATTTAAAAAACAAATACAGAGGAAAACACTAAAGCAGTCATCTGTGCCCCGCGGGTATATTTCTCCAAGATGTGGTCGTAGATCTTTCTCTGTCATAAATGTTCAAATCATTTCATTCAGATAGTGAACTGATCCAGAAACAGTTTATGCAAACAATTTTAAAAAACATTCACTCCATTCAGCAGTGAGTGATAAAAACGGGGCAACAGAATAAGTATGTGTGCTATAAATCATCCATATAGCGTTTCCACCAACTGATGATGTGTTTGCGTAGTTGCGTGAATGTTACATTACAGATTTAACTTTAATCTCTCTCGAAAAAAAAAAAATGCTGCAACATTCAACAGATTTACAGTACTCTGGAAGTGAAAGACAGCCAGAGGGCAGAGAGAGGACAGGGAGGGAAAGTGGAAGTGTCCACTGTTCTCCACCAGGCAACGATCAAAGAGGAACTGGTTACAAGTGGGCTGCATCTCCCATCGTTTAGACATGGCCCAGCCTGAACACTCTGATGTTGAGCAGGAAAACAGCTTTCTGCAATGTTAACAGACGTAGCCAGAGGACCGACAGCACCACGTTCTATCACCCAAAGACAGGAAACGAGCCTCTGAGTGTGAGGGATGCAGTAAAATGTGTTACTCAAATAAACACATCCACAACCTCAAAGAAATGAAACTGCATCTTTGGTATATGGAAAGGGTTGACACAAGGCCTGCAGCTTTGGTGTAATTTATATCTTTAAGAGTTGCACCACACTTACTGTGCATACAAGCCTGTGAAGCCATTCTGTGGCCTCATGGTGAATAAAGAGTCATCATCACTACCCTCAAGTCATTTTCATGTAACCATGCCTTTGAAGCGGTGAAAAACATCTAAGGCGATGTCATCAAATGTTTTGTTTTATCCAACCAGCAGCCCAACATAGAGAGGGATGAAGAGCAGGTGAGAACAGTCCCCTTTAATTAAAGTCCGGTTTAATATCATCCTCAATCCAACTTCTGTGGAAATCTGTTCAATAAGTTTCCGTGTGATTCTTCTGACAAACCAACCAACAAACAAATAAATGGACACAGATGAAAACAAAACCCTCATTGTCCGGTGCAATGAATCCAGTTTAAATGCATAGTATGACATTTTTGCAGCTGCTGGTCTCTGAATCAAAAGGTATGAAAACAAAAGACGTAGTTTGATGATGTTCTGATAAAGTGTGGGATCATTCGAGGTCTTGTTGTTATTGTTTAACAGCCACCGCTGCCAATGAAAATCTGTCCGACTCAAGTAGAATTATTCATGGAGAAGGTAACGTGTCAAAGTTAAATTCGCACTTCGTTGAATCATTCTCGCCGACTTCCTTCCTCACTCTCTGATGTATCATCTGATGTTTCCCCAGAAGTTATTACAACGAGTGACCAGATAAAATGCAGCATTACTGTAAGTAAAATTATTTCTTGATTTCTCTGCGTTTGACATTTTAATGCATAAATGTTACATACTGGATATCACAGCAGCCTGTTTCCTCCTCAAATATTTTCTTCTCTTATTTGGCATGAAGGCACTTGAACTCAATTTTGTTTTACAACCCTGGTGTCATAAAAAAAATAATAAATTTATTGCTTTTGTTGAAACCTTTGACCTTCCAACAGCAGCCATGATCCCTTAACATCCTGGTGTTGAGAGACCCTCTGGAGTCTCTTTCAGACAAACACAAAGTGAAGAAAAACCGTTCTACATGCAACAAAACACAGTCAATATAGAATCTAATGAACCCAGCCCGGACGATTTTCAAAAATATTAAACGAAGTCCTGGTCTCTGAGCCGCAAAACTCAGTTAACTGACAGCCGTGCTGCTGGTTATGGGAAACGACCGCACTGAGTGAACTGTTTCACGAAAGGCAGTCTTGGGAGAGACTTTCGCGCCGTAATTTACGAGTGGGCAGGGAGCCAGTGTGTGTTGTTCAACAGCCGTAGACACGTGCAGACGTTGCGTTCGCAGCCAATGACGGAGGTTGGGGAAATCATTTTCTCCCTCTCTCGCTCACAGACACAGTGAGCTGCTGCCCAGGATATCATTTGTTGGTGCCAAAACAAACAAAAAGTGAATTTCTCTTTCAAAAAGTGAGGGGAAAATAAGCAGGATTTAATATCTTTTAGAGAGGCAGGGACCAGCGTTTAGGTGGCCAAAGTATTACTGTATGTATTATTTTCCCTCTGAGAAAAATCTAAAAGGGGCAAAAAAATCATGTGCGTGCTGTTACTTTATTATGGTAATTAGGCAAAGTATAACAAAGAGGGAATCTCATGAGAATATTAAGAGTAAATGACTGATTACTACACACGGCAATAAAAAGGAACCTTGCTGTGCTGTTTTTAAGGTCTTTGTAATTATCTTCAGTCTCCATCCTGTTACAACTGTGGCCTTTAAACGAGGAAATATCCTCCTAAGTCTGGTTGAACTGAACAACAGTCTTGATTAAAACACATGGCCCATTCCTAGTTTAAATGTGGAGAACTGGGTGAATGTGGTAGCAGGGTATTCCTGGAAAAGAGCAGAGGTGTTGAGTCAACCAGCCCTTGGTAAATAAAAGGTTGAAAAAGCGGTCGGGCATGTGAAGGGGTAGATGGGGCTCAGCTCTCCCTGTCACAAGTGCTTAAGTCAGGGAAGAAAGGAAGGAGTGCAGGGTGAAGCACTGGTACGGAGGGGAGAGGATGAGACAGGGAGGCTGATACTACAGGCAGACAACCCTTGTCTTTAACCAACTCCTCGGTTAGACCTGCAATAAAATATTAAACTCATATCAAGCCAGAAATTACCCATGAAGGGAAAGTGGCAAAGAAATAAAAATGACATCTCATCCGAAGAGAATTATATTCCAAATATTTAAATTACAGACAACCCGTTCCCAGTCACAACAGGAAACTGAGCTGTGAAAAAATATTTTGGAAACCTCTGATAGCTCCTCAAAGACGCTGGTTTTCTCTGTAGCGAGGACGCCCGTGACCGAAATGTTTTAAAGGCAACTGAAAACACTCACTGACCCGAGGGAGGTGTTGCCTGGTATTACAACAAACATTGCGTGTGGAGGGTGGGGGGGTGCTGTGAATCAGTGACCACAGGGAGTGGAATTCATCCTGAGCCGTGCAAGACATGTAACGGCACCACAATTTTCTCTATGTAAGATTGGTCATACGTTGCCAAGCTAACATTTAAGTTAAGCAAAAATAGGATTAATCATCTGCGTCCTTAATTACCTGTCATGCAATTAAACCTGAGTGTGCAACATCTGTCTCTCTTTGAACAGATTTTTATTTCTGCCGGTGCCAGCAGACGGACTAAGAGAACGCTGCGTGAAGAACTAAGGAAATATTCAAAGTCCTTTGTCGACTGGTGCTTAAGTGTATGTATTCCATGTTGCTAGGATCCACAATTAAAAGGAATACAAATTTGGCTGTCACTCAAAGTAATAATGAAGTAATACTATCATGATGAGGCGTCCTCATTCAGCTGGCTCATTGTGTTCTCTCCAGGCCCGGACCAGAGTGCAGAGCCTGTGATTGAAAAGCAGATGAGTCTGTTCTGTTCCTCAATGCAGGCTCCTCTCCCAACAGCTAATTACCTTGTCTCAACACTGAAGCCGCCTCTGATAAGAGGTATGAGCTGCTTAGGAGTAAAGAGAAACTGTGTAGTAGACCGACAATTAAACATCGAGAGAGATAGGGTTTTAGGATGCAGGATAAACTCTGGAAAATGAGGCTGCAATTTACTAAGGCTGCAACTTATAATTACTTGCATTAAAGATTCACAATTTGTTTGATGATTAATTAGAGTCTTTTTTTTTTTGTCTATCATTAGAGTGATATCAGATTTTCACTGGACGATTGTTTCTCCTTTGTCCTTTGAACCAGCGAGATTTTGCAATAACATAATATGACATATAATGACATTATCATGACTCCTGGAGATATTCGTAAAAAATAAGACGGTCGTCAAATTAATCTCAGCTTCATTTATTGTGTGTATTTTGTCAAATACATAGCTGTCAAATATACAAGTGTAGGGTAGATACCTCTGTAACCGTGGATGTCATTAGTAAATCAATGAGAAGAGGCCACACAGCAGATCCATAACACTTTTTTCTCCTTCTTGTTCCGTTGTATGGCGGTTGTCAACTCGCGTTAAGGTTTATTTCTGCCACCTACTATAACAAAGCGAGAGCAGAAAGAAACAGAAAGGATTTAAGAAGTTTCAGTACTACAATTCACAGCTTTCAAAAGAATAGCTGCATTTACTGACGTCTACAACAGACATCAATAACAACACAGAGTTATCAAAAATAATTAAGCAAAAACACAGACATCACACCTCTTTTTACATTTTAAATCAGGACATTATAAACCTGGAATAACATTTTCTTAACATATGAACATTTTATGAAGTCTTCGGAATTGAAAATTATTCCAGAAAGCACCAGAACTTTTGCATCTATTCAATCTTTAATGCTTAGCCCTCAATATCTCTGCTTACATTAATATACTTTAGATCATCTTTCTAAGCCTCTGTAAAGCACTCTCACAGTTAAAAAGTATGAAGTACAAATGAAACAGTGGCACTAAATTATTGGACTGTTTAAAGCTGCTGCTATGGCACCAACAGTTGAACTTCTTCTACAACATTTATTCTGCTGCAGTAATTCTCTCAATCAAACCAAGCCGTACCTTGAGGCAAAGTAAAAAATAATTAATTGCGAGACACAGCGAATACCAATTCCCTCATATTGGCCGGCACCATTATCACAGTTGATTAAGCTACCTAAGGTCATTTACTTCATTGGTGGCGAGGTGTCTACAATCCTAACCAGTCGGATCAGAGTGCTGACACTGAGGTTCACTGGGAGTCCGGGAGACTGACAAGCAATTCCTTACAAACTGACACCCGGGAGCAGGTTGTCTGCCCTGCTGCCCACATGATGACAAGACGTCTGCTACACAACGCATGGGGTTGGAATTCTTAATTATACATGGGTCGGTTTGTTTTAGCAAAATCTTGACATAACTTATTAAAAATTCAGAGCTGAGATGAAACATGTGCTCACAGCACAGATTTAAGCGGAAAAGGTTTTGTAAAACACTCAAAGCTACTTCACTGCATACTACTGTTGGACGCACGATGATCAACCAACAGATAGAAATCAATCAACGCTTTGTTTGCTTGTTATATTTTAACGCAACACAATCACCACAATAGATGTTGGCAGTGTATGTTTCTGCAAACCACAGATGTACATTTCTTGTATATGTTATAACTTTAGGTTTGTTTAGGTCCAATTTTCATTTTTTATTTGGTTGAGACAGCGCCATGCTAATGGTCTAGTTAGGTTTGGTAACGTTTGGCTTTGCTCAGGAAAAGATGACAGTTTTGGTCACAATAACCACAACCGGAGAAGATCTTGGTAAAAACATCTGGTTTTGTTGCCACAGACACGGCTGGAAATTGTCCCTAGGTCTGCTTAAACATATCCAGTGGTTTCACGCTTTCTAATGTCAAACAAAGTTGCTGACGTCGGTCACTGGATTGACCTCTGACAGTTCAGGTGTGGTACTAGAGTCGAGGAGTGGGATGGAAAGGTCTGGTAGGCTCACTTCTTTCTAACTCCACAACTACATTTTCTTTTCTTTTTTTTTGGGTCAGTTTCAAACTGTCAAACAAGTGATATTACTTCTTCAGGGAATGTATAGCTTTTCACACAGCTCCTTCTGGAGCCACAAAAGGCTTTATACATCCTTTTTTCACTCAAACAGAAGAACTCTCCAAGACCAGTAAACACACTTTGACGTGTAAAATCAGTGGAACTGTCCTTACTTTTAAGGTAAAGTTATGAAACAAGTGGCAAAATGCAAGTGTCAGGAACTTGTTTTTTGACTTTGAACAAATGGCCATTGCTGTCTTTTTTCCTTTTTCATTGATAGTACATACACTGAATCAAAAACCTTGTGCGTAGCCTTTTTTTGTACCTGTTTCTGTGTGGGAAGATCAACAGTCCTCCAAGGAGACCTGCAGGTCAATGTAGCGGCACACAAAATCAGAAACACGGCTCTGAACAAAGTCAGGTTTCAGCACTGTAATTGGTCATAAATTCACTGAACTCATCTTGTTTGTAATCAAATGTAGGACTAAAAGCTGCCACATGCAATAAAAAAACTGACTAAAATACAAATGTAACAGCTATGTGGTTGTCTTATAACATGGCACACCACACAAAAAAGCAACCTATTGTCACTCCTACTGCTCATCTGTTGGTTCAAATCATTATTGGCCGTTATGTAGTTTTTAAAAAAAAACAGACATTAGTTGTATCTATATAACTGGAGCTCATAATGAGAGAGGCTCCATTGTCCTGCTACCTGTTCCCTTACATACCAAGCATACCCGAAACTCAGACGACTGCTCATCTCTGTCTGGCCCAATTGACTGATGGATTTCCAAACTCTGAATCAGCCAAAGCTATTAAGTGGTCTGCTGGAGCGTAATGACTTTACTGTTCCCAGAGTGCAACATCAGGCTCAGCAATTTCTGCCTGCTATTGTCTGGGGCCACTGTGACAAAGTTAATTTCTTGCCAGACAAGCACAAACACTTATGCCGACACACACAATAAATAAAAATGGGGGTAAAAAAAAAAAAAAAATGGATGATCCGAATGGCTCTATTTTCTCTTTTTGCTTTTAGAAAACACTCTGGTCACATAAGGTGACCCATGCCAAATGAGTTTCCGTCAAGGAATCTGAGTGAATTGCTTGCTCTCTTCAATGCCACTGCATTGGCAAAGTAATACTGTGTAATACAATAACTACCAATAATAGATTACCCGTTCACTATCCCAGAGTAAGAAGGTGATAGACGGACCACACTTTCTAGAAAAGTTTAACCCAGTCAGGAAAAACACTTTTTGTGGATAAAAATCTTTTGCTCGTGGCTGTATAACTATTACTTTCCATCTGAGAGAACAAAATGTGTAGTAAAACGCAAAAAAACTTGGTCACATGCTAACGTTGGGAGTTAAATCCACTCTTTATAATCATGGTGACTGACCGGATTGGGCCGGGCATCTTGTGGCGGGTTGATTTAAGTTTGCCTGCCAGATTTTACCAAACAAAGCTTCCCAAATATAGAGTTCTGGCTTTGGCTGCATCCCACAAGGACTTGTGAGGGTGCATAACAACACTGTGAACACAAGATCTATGAAGGCACTGGCTACTGTGCCTGTCAACATAAGTGTTGCTTTGCTATCATTCATTGCTACTAGGAGTTAAAGAAATACTTCAGTTATTTTAGTCAATATTGGCTGCAATCAATGACAGCTATGTGAAGCAGCTGTCAAGTAAGAGATCACTGTTCAAGATAACATTTCAACATGTGTAAGTGCAAAACAACTTAATATCTTTTACGAAAACCAAAACACTTTCCAGACGTGTTAGTGACGACAGAACCAGCTAAGCCAAAATATGATCTTTTTCTAACTCTACCCAATCGTTTTTTGTGCCAAAACCAGACCTTAAGCACATTTTTGAACATAAAGAGTCAAAGAGAAGTTTCAACATGAAGAAATTTAACATTTCAACATATCGAATATGAAGTTAAATATATAGATGCTTGGCAGAAACTTCATGAGTAGGTTGACCAACCTAAGGTGTTTGTGATTTCACCACAAACACAAAGGAAATGTTCACCTCCTGTCATTTGTCAGTTTGATCTTGCGATCATTCGTGAATTAACATTACTTGTGCAGGTGGTTATTCAGCCAACACAGCCAGAATACTTGACTGTGCATAACATCTGAAATTTGAGGTCAAATCTATATCACTGCTGTAGTCACGTTGATAAGGAAAATAATCAGAATCAGTATTCCTTTATTGTCCCACGCAAACATGGTCCAAATAAACAGGATTATAGATTCAGCTTTAGAAATCAGTTAAGCATAAAGTTTGTCTTTGAGGTTTCTTGACCTACTAATTGGAAATTAAATAAACATGAGAAAAACCCAAAGAAAAAACTGAAGCATGATTTCTAGCCATGTTACATGTATTTAATAATTAATCATTAATAAGATGTCATAGTAAAACACCAGTCTGATTAGGCATTTCATGTAACTGCAAAAAAACATCTTGCCAGTTATGTCTATAGCCTTTTGACCTCAGTGCCTGACAGAGCAATGTAAGCACAGTCATCTCCTACACATAGTTTAACACATGATTACTATGTACGGCATATTCAGTCTACTAATCTGTACATGTTCAGTGTACCAGCCCTCAGAAAATGAGACACAACTCAACAATACCACAATGTAAATTTAGCTAACACAGAAACATTTTCCACCAACTTAATGGATTCTTTGAGGAACTAAATATTGTCTAATAAACACCTCCAGCTTTAACACCTGTAACTTATTCAAACGACTAACTCGGAGGCTAAAAGTAAAGTATCTAACTAGAGCAAACTGTCAGGGGTTATTAGCAACATTAACAACCCTTCCATTGTACTGAGTGGGGTCTAGCTGCAATTCCTCTTTGTCTGGGGGCCTTATCGGGCTGTGAAGCGCCAAGCTCTGTGCTGCCGTCTCTATTGGCATGGTGATGGAGGCAAGGCCTGCCATCCCAGATAAACCTCCCTCTGTTCTCCCAGCAGCCCAGCAGGCTTCATGTTTGCTGCAGGTGTCAAAGAAAATGTCCCCGTAGCCATTAGACTTAAGCGCTGCTGGTGACATGTTGGCACCTCTGATGGGAAACGACTGAAGATGGGGGGGAAAGTGATGACGGAGGAGATGGAGACAGGCAACATAGGGACAAGGCGAAATGAGGAGTAAAAGTTGGACTGAGATGGTGTTGTAAAGCACAGAAAGACTTTGTTCTACAGCATTATTAGCTCAACAACTGGTACTTTACATGCCAAACAAAACAACCAGAGGCCGAAAAAAAACAAATGCTAACAAAAACCTCCTAAATATTTCACAGAGAAAGTCAAGCTTGGTTAAAATGCATGTAATGATTACTGTGCACCATGAAGAAAAAATACCCCCCCAAACTAAAAAAAGGTGTGGCTGACAGGTTGTAGTAACGACACAGTAATGATGGCTGCTGCTGCTGCTGCTGCTGCTGCTCCAGAACTGTCACCGGGGGAAAACACCTTGTTACACTGAATATTCAACAGCCAGTTGTTTCCAGGTGGCAGGAGATTGGATACAAGAAGGCGTAATTTAATGCACAAACAATTTCACTCCTTAAAGAAGAATTTGAAGCAGAACAGAAACATGGACTGAAAGTGGGAATCAAAAACCAATTTGGATTTGAGAAACAAGAGCAGGGGAGGGTTGCAACTAACTATTACAGACATAATTGCTTGATGTGCAACATATTTTTCAAATAATCAATCATCTTGTTGTTGGTGACTTCTACAAATGGTCTGTTTTGTCTGACAGACAAAAGCCCAAAAATATTCAAATAAACTAAAATGCTCACACACAAACAAGCGCCTTTTTTTTTCTTTTTTTTTTACATTTTAAAAGCTAAAATCATTCAATGAAAGTTTAATCAATTAATGCATTTAATTAAAACACTATGCAGCCAGAGTTTTCATTCAATACTGTATTTCAATAAAATATCAAGACCTAGGGTCATTTTAAGCCACATTGTCATATGTTTCATATTATGCCTTCCTCATGAATGAAACATCAAGTGTCTCTTGTGTATGAGAGGTTTAAAAAGTGTCTCTGAGGCCATCTTTTCATCAATATACAAGAACCAGCCCATCTGTGGGTGCTGAGGCCAATGTTAATGTGGGGACAAACAACCGCCACGCCACCTTGCCAGGCAGGGAGCAGGACACTCGACTGGCAGATTAGACCACCTGGCCCTGCCAGACTGTCAGCCTATTTATACTCAGCACAATAATTTACACCACGACTGCCCAGCAGCAGAGAGCCGAGGGGAAGCAGCTCTGTGTGACGCTCCCATGGTGAAGAAAAAAAAAAAAAAGCTGGTGCGATGACCTTCAGCCTTCTTTTTCCCTGTGAGGCTTTCCCAGAGGAGTGAACTAATGACAATGTCCTATTCTGCCACTGTATTCGCCTTCATCCACCAGCAAAAAAATCCTCTATGTGTGAGAGCAATGCAGATAAACTATTGAACATGACCTGGATTTTGTGTTTTTAAAACAAATATGTATCAATGCTGTGACTTCCTTGCAGGTTGTGTGAATATAAATAGATTTAAAAGCACCTCATTAAAAATGACACTTATTTTCATGATGCAAACTTGACTTAAAAAAAAACAAAAAAACAAACATATTTCTTCAATAAAATCATCTGGCCTATTTCCTGCAGATGCTACACGGGACTGTAATAAAGCATCTGATTGCGCTCATGCCAGAGTTTGATTTGAAACTGTGTCAAAGTTGGTGTCTGACATCAAAAAAACGAGAGAAGTAACTTCACAAGATCAAACTGAAATCTACCCAGCACAAGCAGCAGCATATCTAGTTCAATGGCTTATGAGTACACGTGTCATATCTGCTATGCAAAATCTGCCAAATTCTAAAAGTAGTAATCTTTGCTATAAACCGCACTGCAATTAAACCGAGCAATGAGTTGTTTAAAGTCAAAACCCCCAAAGAGCTCTTTTTTTCTGCTCCTGACATTTTCCCATTAGTGGCAAGCTCGTGTAATTTGGTGGCACCAATATTTCATTTAGGAGAGTGTTTCACACAGTAATGAACATGTCACCAAGTGGAATTAATGTGTCACTGTGTTTAACAGATCCGATAGAAGTAAAGAATTTGAATTGCTCAGAAATTACATATCAGACCCATTATCACAGTTCACACAACCCCAGTGAGAGTTTATTTTTCTGTTACTTAACCCCGATGGGCAAAAAAATATCTCATGTCAGTAAGTTTGCAAACATTTACAGAATCTAGTCTCACCTAAATTATACAGTTTAGACTGATTACTTGTGATGAGAGAGGAAAAGAACAATTAGCAGGTTATGGGTGGAAGCATGCGAGTGCAAAGTGCTGAACAAACAGCTTTTCTGTTATATGAATGACCAAAAAATAAAAATAAAAAAAACCTTCAAGGGAGACGCTGTAGAGGCATTAGCTTGATACAATCAAAAGAGCCCACTCGTGAGATTCTGGATCTACACACTATAAACAACCTTGGGATTTAACCAGTCCCAATTTGTGGATAAGAACAATCGGCTGTCTCAGGAGTTTGATACAATCAGAGCAATATTTTGGAGCTGTGTTATTGCTAAAGGCTGCAATTTTGTACCTTATTCCTTTTATCATAAAAATGTATTGCCACAATTTTTCTCCTCAAGACAGAAAACGACAATCACCATCAGAAAGTATTTGGTGTAAACTGCTTAAAACCAAATTAGTTTTTTTTTTTTTTTTTCATATTTTAGAAGTTTATTTTGCTTTCTTGTACTCAAACAATAGAGGTGAAGACTGCCATTAATTATGAATAAAATCGTTTCATAGCCGCACCAATTAAGACTCTGAAGTGGCCCAGTGACTTGACCTGTTGAGGCGGGGCAAGGTTCAACTCTATGCAAATATCCTCTGACTTGCAGGAGCGATGACCTGGAAACAATGAGAATCATACTTGTTTTGATTGTCTCAGGAAAGAAAAGCACAGCTCTTAGCAGCTGAGCTGATGGCTCCAACTAAAATGTGAGAAATGTGGGGAAAGGTGATTGTTGCCGTTACTGGTTCCCCCATTCAAAGGCAGGGATGGAACTTCAATAAAGTATCAGGACTTGAAAGCGATGCGTGAGGACACATTACCCTGGAAATGGTCCAGTGGGAGGACATGTATGTTCACTCACAAGTATGTAAATGACATGTTTAAATAAAACCCACCCACAGTCTTCAGGCTTGTGAGAGGAAAAAGAGAGTTTGCTTCTTTGAGTCCACATGTTTGAACAGGCAGTTTGATGAGAAAACCAACACAAATATCACATATCTCTCTGTTGAATATGAAACCACAGCCAGCAGATGGTTAGCTTAGCTTAGCTTAGCACATCAAGAAGACTGGAAACAGCAATCTGGCTCTGTCCAAAGTTAAAAGCAACCCGGCTTGCCATCACTTCTAATGCTCACCAATAGTTGTTGTTTTACTGGTGAAATGTGCCGGACTATTTCTTGACTGAGAAGCTTGGTTACAATGGACAGTAATTAGGGAGCTAAAGAGAGTTTTCTTCCTGCTTCTAGTCTAGTCTAAGCCAGCGATCAGCCTAACCATCCAGCGACTTGTGCTTCATATTCACTGCACAGACACAAGAGTGGTATTGATCTTCTCATCTAACTCTCGATAAGAAAGCAAATAAGCATATTTCCCAAAATGTCAAACTATGACCGAATTTGTTCATCACAAAGTGACTGAAGTTCGTCTACGCTGCGAAGCTTCTCAAGCATGCAGAGAAAAACTTGTCAGGAGTTTCTCTGACTGAAGTGGAGGCTGTGCTCATATTCCTCCCCCGCTGAGCTCCGCAAACCTCCTCTGATGGCAGCATAACTTTGGTAGAGTTGCTCATTGTCACAAATACGCATTCAAACAACTAGAGTCACAGATACTCCAAGTGCATTCAGTTGTGTCGGTGTAGAACAGAGAGCTGAAGTGTGTGTAGGTGCCTCGACAGCCGTTTCAGCCTACTAGATATCCCAACCTCACAATTCTTTTTCAAATTACAAAAAGGCTGGAGGCAGAGATGAGTCGAAGATAATGTAATTAGCTAGCGCTATCACAAAACTGCTGCTGTGGAAAATTCTAGAGAAAAAGACAAGACAAATGTCACATGACACAATGTGTTCCTTGAACCAAGTGGCCACTTATTTGTCATATTTTTCCATTACTATATACCTCCTGGACAGGGGTAAAGCTCGGGAGCTAACACTATACAGTACATATATATATATATATATATATATATATATATATATATATATATATATATATATATATATATATATATATATATATATATATATATATATATATATAGTTCTAAAATGGAACAACACTTCTGATGTGTTTCATACTTCAAGACTATCTGACATTTATTGGTGCTTCAGGAACAGCACATCCAGAAAGTACATGGCCGTGTCTATCTATCTGCTCAGCCTGTCTACTCTTACCAAGGTGATTTACAGCAGCTATGACCAGGATTTGAACTGGATCATATTTTAGGGAGGATATATCTTCTGGTTTTCCCTCTGATGTCTACCAGCTGCTCTGCGTGAACTCTCACTGATTTACAGTTTGCTGCCAACTGTAACGTAAGCTGCTATTAGCTAGTTAGCTCAGTTAGCCATGCAGTGAGAAGGCCTGACTGCCTCTGCTGGGTCCTCCTGTAAATTCTACCCCTCACAGTCGTCAGAAGCTCCTGAGCAGCAAATAGGATAGCTAGCTGTAGCTGCTGACTGAGCTAACTAGCTGTACGGCTAACTCTGCTAAACTGCTGAGCGACAAGTAAAACTGTTTGTCCATCATAAAACTCTGTAAATCAGAAGTTATTTTCACGATAAATATGATCAATTATTATTAAATTGTGTTTTTGTATAATAATCAGCGACACACGGCCTCGTCCAATTCAGTACCCAATGATGCTATTCCTCTGAGTGAAAAGGTAAGAGGGTTAGATGTGCTTATTTCTCTATCAAATCTGTGGGTGCAGCTTTACAGAAGGTTTCTTGAAGGTTGTCCAATCTTTCTTTCTTTCAGGAAATACTCAATGACCTGAGATTTATTATGTCTATTCAAAATAGGGACACGACTTCATTAACTTTCCTTATATATTGTTTTTGAGTGACAGTCGTGAAAATTAGCTTATTAGTTGATGTGAAAGGGTGCTGAGTATTCCAGCAATCACATCTGTTCTGCTCTCTGTGAGCAGAGAGGTGAAAGAGAGTTGAGTTCTGAGCCTGGAAAACAGGTGGAGCTAAGTAGAGCTAATTTACTCTGTGTGTGTGTGTGTACGTGTGTGTGGTTGTGTGTGTGTGTGTGTGTGTGTGTGTGTGTGTGTGTGGTTGTGTGTGTCAGATCACAAGAGAGCTGGTAAGAAAGACGGAACGAGACAGACTGACACGTGGGGCAAAGGTGAGCGCTAATATTAGCCTGCTGCTGTGAATGACATGTTGGTTTGGGCGGAAGGTTAATAAAATAGTCCTCTTCTGTCTGTCTGTGCATCTCTGCTCTAAAATAAATCTGTTGAGGTGAAAGTAGTCACGATTCTACCATTTAATGAGTCTGTCACACCATGAAGCGTTGTGTCATGCAGAGCAGAGTACGAAGATATTTTGGAGCTGCACCTATTATTTAGATTATTGATTATTTGGTTCATATTTCTGGTTTAATCGCGTGTTTGTTTGGTCAATAAAATGTCAGAAAAATAGTCCAACATGCCGACATGATGTCTTTACATAGTTTGCTTTGACTGACCAGCAATCAAAACCCCAAATGCTTATTTGTCAATTTAATCACAAGTCGAGTTGCTGTTTAAGAGCTGTGGCGTCGAATAATGGCCAGAAAATGTTTTGCAGAATATCATGATGTCACAGTGCACTGACCTCTGACCTGTTGGAAATCAAATATCATGGTGTCATCCTGTTATCCTATAAGACCTCGATTCACAGTGGACACTTATGGAGAGTTCACGTTCACAGGATGGGACGGATGGATGGACGGACAACTTAAAAACATAATGTCTCTGGTCTCGATTGTTTCTGATGTAGAGGCCGAATAAATCAATATAATGAAACATTTTTGATGTAATGTGGTATGAATGAATTAATGTATTTATTTATGTATTTTGGTGAGATGCTACTTGTGAAACAAAGATTATTTTACACAAATTTTCTCAGTCAATAACTGAAAAAATAAGCAAGGAGGCCCAAGGCTTATTTTTGCCTATCCTATATAAACCGACGGATGACCCATAATAACAGCAATACCAAAGAAAGAAAACACATTTTAAGAAGTAGTATGGAGGAGCAATTTCCCTAAAGTTGCGTCTGTATTCCACCCTGTTATAACTTCCTAATGAAGGCCTCAAGCACTCAATGAGGCTCCAAATTCAAGTCAAAAAAGGTGTTATTTGTTCCAGGTTCAATGAAGACGATATTAGCATTCGCAGCACAGAGCAGTAGACTTCAACTATTACTCCGCCTACACACCTCGACGAATGCTTTCACCCTCTTACAGACGAGTATTAAAGTGTAGACCTTGCAAAACAGACGGGGGATGGAAAACAGCGGTAGAACAAAAAAAAATAAAAAAATGCACATAGCACTCAACAGAAAATGGCTCCATCAGTATGTCAAATTGGAAATTGACAGCGATTTGTCCTGGTCTGTGAAATGTCTGCACTAGTAACTGAATAACAGGTAATATGCTCTCCATTTCAGACAGACAGTCGTGTCTGGGCTGCTCTCAAATGTCAAATAGCTGTTCTCAGTAATAACCAGTAAGAGGTTGACGAACATTCCTCTGGCGTGTGTGTGTGTGTGTGTGTGTGTGTGTGTGTGTGTGTGTGTGTGTGTGGTCAAGCTGCTGTGCTGAGTCGAGTAAACTCCTCTCAGCATAAAATCTAAGACAACAGCATCAGTTTTTAGAATATGATTTACATGAAAGAGGACAGAAACAGGCTCTTATCACATCTTACAGCTGGCAGTGGTGGGCGGTTTTAGAGACAGGATGACCAGAAGAAACTAAAACGAAAAAAAAAAAATATTTTGTAGCAACAGAAACATTCATTCCGTGATGCAAATCTCTCAGAACGAGCAGTGTGAGCAAACGTCCCCGCTCTGATCCAATCTTCACCTTGAACGTTTTTTGTTTTTTTTTCCCAGTAAGCTGCAGTGACGGACATTATTCTGTGCCCAGCGAAAAAAAAACAGGAGCTTTGACCCATTTCCTTCCACGGTGGGTATTAAAGTAGGGCATTATACTGTCTACTGAGTATCACATGGAAATCTGGGTGTGTAAAATTAGAATGAGAACTTAATCAGCAACCAGCTAAAACTGGAGTTCAGGATCTTTACTACGGCCATAAATCACTCTGAAGCTGTAGTAAAGGCAGTGTGACATATATTGGAAATAATTAGCTTGGCGGAAAAAACTACAGGAAATACTTTTTTGTTTCTCCAAGACTCTGAAGGCATGACTGACCCAAAGACGAAGAGACAGAGTAAATGGAGGAACCTAAGGACTTAGTGCAGGAGCAAATACAAAATAAACACAGAAACAGTGCAGCAGGCACAAGGTTACAGTGCTTTAATCTCTATAGAAAGGAATGTAAAAAAGGAAAAGAAAAGAAACGTCTCTGAACCGATTGCCCTTTTTGCCTCGAACCTGGTAAGAGATGCTCTCATGATCTGCGCGCCAAGCTCCATGAGATCTTCTCCGATTACGTTATGAATCGATCTGTCAGAAGGCCAAGCTTTCATGCACATCGATCTGTTATGTGCAGCATAAGTTTCTGTGGCGATGTGCTCCGGTTAGAAGTGGACCACTGTAGCCCTGAAAATCTAAGGTTTAAACCTGAAGTTACCTCACTCAACTCAAATCCTGGTTCATGGTCGAGGCCTCTGGGAAGGGGAACAGGAAATGCACGCCAAAATAAATCCAGAGCTTTGGTTGACCGTGTAAGAGATTTGTGATTAATATCACAAGGAGCTGTGAATCTATATTAAACACACATAATATAATCACAACATAATATAATCCACCAAGACGTCACACCGCAGCCAAGTACAACTGTCACTCAAGTTCCCACTCAGCATAATTATGAATAGGAGTAACAATTCATACTAATGAAGTCCTGCTTGAAACAGGTAGCAACAAGCATTGTTGACTCAAGCGCCTCTGCAAATGAGCTTGATTTGTGTGTTTTGGACGAGAGCAGGAGTCGAGAATTGGCATTCGACGCACGGTCATTAACTGAGCTATGCTGCCAAAATGCTTTCCCTCCAAAATCTCTGGCTGGTTTGTCAGATCACGGTCGGACACAGAGACCAAAAATCTTTTGAAGTTCACAGGAGAGTTAACACGTTTGAAGAAAATTAAAAAGCCATAAAAAAAAAAAAAACAGGAGATTTCTATTTAAAAAAAAAAAAAATGTATGCCAGGTTTGACTGCAGCATAATTTGACTTTCAAAAAGCTAAATGCAGTAATGGAATTGGAATATCATATGGTCCACATTTAAGCCGCAGCTCATGTAGGACAGTCTATACAGTCCTTATGCAAATACAATCCATATGGCCTCTGCTGCATGTGCCGGATCTGGAATGCACACCACACGCACTCAAAACGTTGGGAAGAAAACGTTTCTGTATAAACGCATTATCCATTCTGTTGCCAATTCAAAAGCCAAATCCATCTGATCAGCTTAGATTATTGTTCAACCACCATTTGTTTAAATCATTTTAATTTGCTTTAAATAGGGTATAAATTTAAGAGACTTTATGGTGATACACGCCTCCAGTTCCTAAATTAATATAGATGGTTCTGCCACGGACAGAAAAAGTACACTGCAGCATATGCAAATGAGTGAGGTTTTCAATTTTGTGCATGTGCCCAAAAATGCAGGCACAGAATCAAGTTAGGGAAAAGTGTTTGACATGCAGCCCACATCTCTAATAGTTAGTAGTTCTTAGGCAACAGGCAATTAGAGGAGATACCGCTGCTGGTATCTGCTGCCGAATCTGAAGGCCGATTCCAGTATTAATAGCATCGAGAGGCGAGCAGCACCTGAGCCTCTGGGACAACAAAGAACAGTAGATATCCGGCAAGCAAAATACTTTAAGTGCTGCTGTACCCTCTTGTGCTGCTCTCCAGTGAAGGACATTTTGACTCACGCTCACACACTTACAACTGCTTCAAATCGTTTACAAAGCATAAAGACAACAAACAAAAACTACATGACAGCTGCTTGTGAAGACACGCCTGGCTAATGACAATTCGCAGGAACAAGTGGGACCTTTAAAACAAGTCGCCAAAAAGAAAGTAACAAAAGCATCCACAGCAGAACGACACCAGACAATTAAAAAGGTGATCAAAGTGATCATTGATCCCGGGCAGGTATGAGGGGTTTTTTTCTCCACACCTGGTTTTTCTTTGCAAGTTACAAGGCTGATCAACACTTCGGACAGTTGTTCTGAGAGGCTGAAATAATTATTGGAGACTGTCGAAAATCAGAGAAAGTCATGGTGAGAGAGAAATAATGAAAAGATTTTTAATTGGCGAACTGTCATCGTTGTCATTGAGTAGAGTATCTACTTCAAGATGTGCTGATTAAACCTCAAAGGATAAAGGAAAAATACCCCAGATGTACGATATAGATATCAATCGGCTATCGACCGGCATGAAATTATATATGGTGGTTCGGAGGATGACAACACAATTGCAACTCGCAAAACATATTTGCAACGGTTCCCCGAGGAAAGAAACATTCTACGAGTTTTAACACCACTAATATCAGAGCGATGAAGCATTGAATCATTCATCTTTGTTCACTACATCTTTGCCATTCTCATCCTCAGGTGTGCATAAACTACAAGTTATGGTCTGCTTCTTAAAATACAAAAACATGACAGTATCGGTTAGCTTATCGTATCTGCCATGAGAAGCAGGTAATTTGGAACAAAAATCCATTTCATGCATCCCTAGAAAATACTCTTGATAAGGCAGCTGTGGACCACCGTCTCATTAGATTTTGTATAGGTTTCATGGGGATCATACCTGTGTTGTTGCAGTCATTGAAGACATTCTCTTAAGCACCCGGCCAGCTTGCTCTGGCGAACACGATGTTGCAGTAGTTTGGCTTCATCTTCGAGTCTGCAGAACACAAATGGAAAAAAATTATTTCTAATTTGCTAAAAAAAAAAGAAAAAGAGAGAGAGAAAAGCTGAATACATCTGTGTCTTCATGGATGTCTCTCAGCTTTCTTGCTATGGCGCTAAAGCAATCAGCATGGAGTCAGTTTTGTTAAAGCACATTTCAGGTTTGGATGCTAAAGCGCAGCCTAAGGCAGCTTCCGCACTGAATAGCACTGCTGCAAGAGCTCGAGCTTCAACATTCATTTCAATAAGACGTGGGATCAGCGGGGGATCCTGCTGCAGAGAAATCCCTCTAAACAGTTGGTTTTGGCCTCTTTTGTCGTACAGCACAGTGTTAGGTAAATTAAGCTAAACACACTGTGTTGGCAAAATACATGCAGGCACTAGTATGAGGTACTCCACCTTGGAAATGTATATATATATTTACCATAAATATACACCAGGCTAGCAGTGAGATGGAAGAGGGAGTTATTACTGCAGTGATTAACTTTCCAGAGCTGTACAATCAAACCTCAGAGTGCTACAAGGACATAAACCGCTGTCTTGGCATTTTAAGCCTTCATCCTGGGCTTGTTCGTTTGTATTTCATTTTCTTTACCTGCACCCTGTGGCAAAATGCCCACACTCACACAACCCCTTGCATTGTTTTTTTCCATGGTGCTATTGTCCGCGTGAAGGCCCCTAATGCAGCACTGAACGCTTAAATGATGAGCAGACAATGCTTCGGTAATCCCAGAACATTTGAATGAGGTAGAAAAACTTAAAGGCAGCCTACCACAGCGAGATAACTGTATGGAGGATTGTCCTGAGATAAGGAAAATAAGAATCATATATCCCCAAGGAAAGATTACAATCCAGGCTGCTCACTAATTAGAGCCAAAGAAACAATATAACAAACAGCTCTATAGGCCACTAAAACATGCAGTTATTCGCTGCTGCATGAGAGTTTGGAAACAACAGCATCACGTACTGCTACACACCCGGCAGGAAATGGATCATTTCAGGGGAATTAAAAACAACGCAATGTATTTTTCATCTTCCTCCTTGGTGACCCGTTAAAGCGGTTACATCTCCGAAGAGGGGAGGCTTGAATTGATGTGTTTTGTTGATGGCACAACAACAATCGCACTCATAAAAACTGTGTCTTCAGATGCGGATCAAGTTCTTGTAGGCCATTAAGAATGCATGTTGTGTCGATGAAGGGACTCGCCCTCTAGACCTGAGAAATTCAGTATGCTATTACAACCTCGGCAGGATGAATAGGTCTGATCCAGAGCTCTGCGGTGCTATTCTTTTTTGTTCTAAACTGATGAAGACGTAGCCTGAAACTGTGTTCTTGTTGTTTAGCCCTAAACAATCAGGAACGACACTAACCTTGTTTGTTAGGAACAGTTATTCTAACATTTTTCACGTTGATCAAAGACATGTGCTGTAGGGATGTTCTGAAACCGAGACTAAAACCGCAACACTAACGTCCACCGATCTGCTGCCACAGCTGCAGGTGCAGCCTGTTGAGCTAACAAAACTACATTTTCTCATTTCAGAAAAACAACATTAAACCTGGGGATGGGGTGATACAATAATTCATCACAGACGGCAATGAAAGGCACTGAGCCACAGTTGGATGTTTACATTATTCACAATAAATGACAAAAATGTTGTTTTAATGTTTTTGTTTTCACTTCTGCTCCAAAAATGTACTGAACAATGACCCTAAAACTGAGGTGCATACCAATGTGTGGGTTTTGTGAACCACTATACCCCTAATATGTTGATTTAGGAGTTATTACAACGTGTATAACTGTGACAATCTCATCCACATTTAGCTACTTTTTTGGTCACTATTATTTAAAGAGCGTAATTGGGTCGCTAGCTTCATATGTAAGAGGAAGACGTCCCCATTCTAACCCCGTCTGTTAGGATGTTATTGGCCTAAAACAGCTGTAAGTTGTCAGAACACAAAAAGCTGAACAAAATCAAAGATGGTGGCAGCAATTCAGAGCACGGCTCATTCAAGTTATTGCCAAATTAACTTGGCAATTTTGGTCAACACACTCTGAACAATTCCACTGATCAGGTTTGGAATATGACGTCTCTGCTCATGGCCAAATCACCCCTGCCCTCCCACACCCTCCTCAACATCCGGCTCACATGAGTAAAGAAACCATTAACAGTAATGAGAATCGATGGCGGTGTTAAAAGTATTGGCAGTCCAGCCCAGGAGCTGCTCCCGGTGCCGTCTTTATTAGTCTGGAAAAAGGTGCTGTTCTCTAGCCTGCCAGCTCTAAATAGGAGTGCATTGATCAGAAGGTCAGGCCAGCCTGAATCCAGCCCTTTAATTGTCCGTGTCACTCCTCATTCTCATTCCAACAGCTGTCAGTCGTCTCCCAAGTAAACCGAGGCCACCGTCGCACCTGGCATTTTGCACGCAGGCAGAGGTTACGGCTCAGGCGGATACAGCTTATGCAAGAGGCAGGAAATATTTTAAATCAGAGTGAATTTTGCATCATACTCATCTTCGTCATCAGTTGAGAGACAGATAAAACATCAAACACTTGGGATTTCTCTCAGCACGTCAGGAATCTGCGCCATGTATCTGCCCTCTGAATATCTCAAATTTGGTCACATCTCACAGAGACTCCTTACCATGCCTAATGTCCTCTAATGGATCATATTCCTAAGCAGTGACTGAATCAAATTCATAGTAACATTAAGCTACTTACTGTACTGCACTTTGCCAAGTAACATTAGCTTCTCAACCTTCTAGACATTTAAATAAACTGAAGGCAACATACATAGTGCATATTAGAGCAGTGATTAAATGTAATCTAGTGTATTATTTGAATGCTGTTAAATGCACTGAAACATTTGGCTCTGCAGGATACACTAACTAGCACAGCACTCAGTAAAATGCATTCTTCCCCAAGGCCCAACAGTTAATTCACGCCTCATTCGACAGCTCTGCATCACTCTAAATCTTGGTTAAACCACCCACAACTGCTTAACCACAATTCAAGATCACCAAATTGCTCTCAATCATAGATCCAAGATGGGGCTGGCATCATGCTCGCGGAAGGTCGCTGGCTCAATTCCCCTGGTCTGCATGTCGAAGTGTCCTTGGGCAAAATACTGAACCCCAAAGTGCTTCTGATGTGCTGGTCAGCACCTTGCATGATTGTATAAATTACTGTAAGCAGCTTTGGACAAAAGCGTCTGATAAATGTCCTAAATATAAATGTAAGCTACTACACACATCTGAAAAATTAGTGAAAATGCCCCAAAACAACCCCATCTTGCAATGTTAGGGTTAGAAATTCAGAAAATATTCCTGGATGTGTCCTTTTATCATCAAAAGTTAATGGGTTCTATTCTGGGCTGACACTCAACCCCTATCCACGTTTCATGGAAATCCACTCTGTACTTTTTGTGTATCTCTCCTGACAAAACAAACCAACCAACCAGTGGACACAGGGGGAAATATAACTTCCTCTGCAGCTGTGCAGAGGTAAATAACAGAAGGAGGAGGTTAAGCGAGTCTGGGTGAGTTGGGAGATGCTGTCCACACAGGTTTTCTATTCTTCAGCGAGAACTGGAGTTGAGATTTAGGTTTCGGTCAGCAGCAGTATGCTTACTAATGTTAGCCTCAAGGGCTACTGTGTTTACTGGGTCTTGGCAGCACTGTCAGCTGCTTCTCATCTCTCACTGGTTGTTGTGGCCCAGCTCAAAGTATCAGCTGTAGTCATTCAGATTTTAAAATGTTATAACGAACGTGTTTGATATTATCAGGGCTGTCCTGATGTGTGAGCAGCATTGGGCATATTTCACATTCTCTGGAGAGTTTATAGACAAACTTGCAGTCCTTTGAATGAAGGGGACAGACTAGCAAGGAGTTTTGAATAATAGACAGACTCATAAGTTTGTATAGACTGTTGACTGAAAAGCTGAAACAGTGAACACTGACTAAGTCAAAGCCAACAGCACCGCACAGCAGTCTCCATGTACAGTTTGCTGGCAAAGCAGATAAAGGAAATCCCCCATTAGGTCTGATTACTATATTGAAAGCTGAATACAGAAGTGCCCGACCCTCTGCTCTTACCACATGAATTAGTTTCTTTACCCCATCAGTTACAAGCTCTTAACAGTAGCAGTGCTTACTTTTATGTCAAAATGATATAACTGGCATTTACTGACAATTCTTCCATTTATCATGATATTAAAGCATCATACCTTCATGAAAATGAGTTGTTTCCATCACTAGGTCACTAGGCAAACAGAAATATTCATGGGACAAGTCAAACTTTCACTCAGTTACCCGCTGAAACGAAAGGATGAAAATTGCCATGTTGGCTCAGTCTGTCCATCTCTGATTGCAGAACTTGCTCTGAGGGAGGGAACCCAGTCAGATCCTTTCACACATTAATCCAGATGTCTGGCCGCTTCGGACATGGATCTCAGTCAGAATTGTATCCTGGCTTTAGAGCTGGAGTCATTTCAAATATCTTGGCAGCTAATCAGCCGCTATCTTTCATCAAAAAGCCACACCGACTGGGGCCAAACCTATCTTCACAAAAATCTACTGGGGTAAGATTGTGTTTCAGTTGGACAGTCATTCGAAGCTTCTGTGTTTGATAGGTGTGAGAGCAATTGAATGAACAAATCCAGGGTGTGGAATATATCTAACCGCAAGCCGGCTGCAGATTCTGCATGTAGCAGGGTGAACAAACAGGTTTGTTGGGCATGTTTCACCTTACAAATACAGTCATATTCAGGTAAAACCAGAAAAGTCCAACAGACAGATGGAAACTAATCAAATCCAGGGGATGTGAGGGACTAGAAATCCATCGCAATGTCTAATTCCAGTTCCCATTAGTTTGAAATATGTAGATGTCATTCATACAGGACATGATAACCAAGGTTAAAGTATGGAACGATGTTCTGACTATTTTTTGCCATAATCAGACCTCACAGCTCATCACTGCATCTGAAGATTTAGTTCAATCACCAAAACTATAACCCATCATCAGCACCGCCTGATTAAAAGTGCAGCTTTCATCTTTATGAAAAATATGGCATTCCTGAAAGTAATTGCCCCGTCCAACAGGCTTAAAGCGCGGAGGTCATCCTCAGATGATCAGATAATCAGTGCAAAACAAGACGTAAAAACACGGCCCACACCGTTGTTCAGCTGGTGAATTTGAAAAAGTCATGCATGTTTGAAATCTGATCATGTTTGGATGTGATGAGCGCAGCACTTTTCCGTCGCTGGATTAAAATAGAAGTACGTCAACTCCTCTACTTGTCAATGTCACTGCAGCTTCTAGACTTACTGGTCTATGAAATTAATTTACTTCACACCTTTCAGAGATTTCACATGAGATCACCGTCCACTGAGATCTGATGAGGAGATACACCCTGAAGCTGAAAGCCACATTGCCAAAATGACTGACCACAGGGAAAATAAATAAATAAATAAAAGCGTATTCTAGCCAGGTGATTGGACCAATCAGAACAGGAATTCAGTCTGCCTGAGGGAGAAAAATAGGCTGTGTTTAGCAGGTCAGTGTTTCAGACTAAATGGAGCCTGTTATCGAGTGTAACGCACTATGTTTATGGCTAGGTATATACTGCAAGGTCATTCATTCATCATCTGCGTTACATACATATGCCTACATATCCCATGTGGCACTTGGAGTGTGAGTAAGTCCGCTGCTCTATTTTTCCAGCCACCTGGGAGGTGCACAGCACATGCTCCCATACTGTCATTTAAGCTGGTTTATTTTTGTTCCAGAAAGGTGGGCGATGTTAAAACTTATGAAATAGATTTATTTTTAACAGCCATTTGAGTGAAGTGGAGCAGAAGGTAACATAAGACCTCTAGGAGGGAGGTGACTATAATTAAGTTACTATGCCAACTAAATGTCTTCATCTGCACATAAACTTTGTCCTAATTTCTACCACTGCAGTGCATGTTTAAAAAAAAAAAGAGAAAAAACATCCTGACAGTGAATACACTTGAGTGTTGTTGGAGTGATGTAGCAGAAAAACATTCAATTAAAAAATTCTCTACGGCTGACATTACCTTTCATTGCCATGATAATATTTTACCACTCAATTACCAGTACATCCAAAATGGTTTATCCTGAGAGAATCACAGCCCACTTGCCAAAATAAAATGCTGCCATCGTACATTTCTGCAAAACATGGATCAGTTTCACACATTATAAAAATGTCTATGTCATATCATGTTCACATTACATGTATGTGAGCTTGACTTTCATGTCCGGAGGACGAGTGTTGGATTGACAGATATGGCACTTTAACAAGAGACCGCAGTTCAGGACGGTGTTTCAATATTTGCTAGCACGCAACCACTGGATATTTTTAATGAGATGGGAGATTTTTCAGCTGTGTTTGTGGCACTGAAACTGGATATTTTCAGTGAGAAGTCGGGTCAATTTGCAGTCAGAAACCACTTATTTTTAACGAGAGGTTGGGTCCTGTTCCAGCCGTGTTATGGTCGACCGAAGCAGGTCAGCTAAAACATTTTGTCACCTTGACTAAGTTGTTTTTGTTCATCAACTTAACCAGACCGTAAGCACAGCATTGTCTCAAAATAACATTTAAAAATGACCTGACAGAAATGTAAAGAGACAACATATAATATCATTTAATAGCCCTGTGTTTACAGAAGTAAACATCAGGTTGAATCATCCGCACTGGATTAAAAAATAAAAAAACAACACTTCTGTTTTCACGGATGTCACACAATGTCAAACACCCTTTGACCTATGACAGTGTATGAAATATTATTAAAATCAGTAAATGAATGCTATGAACGTGAATGAACGTTAGATTTCCTCGATGCAATTTTCAGCAATTAATCATGTCAAGTGCTTTACGGATTTAAATTATGCCTCCTTGAGGCTAAGTGGCCACTGTGCAACCCTGTTGCGTAAGAAAATATAAATATTCAGTGGAACACAGCATTGTGTGACACTTAACAGCAAGAGGACTCAATTAAATACGATGCACTTAACCATATTACAGGCTGCCATCTTTTGACAGGTATTCATGATGAAGATTGAAGGTTTTTTGTTAAATGTGTCGGCCGTTTGGTGGTTTGAAGTAACAAATTATACAAATTACTCATTTAGTTTCACAGGGAGGAAAAAAAAAAGACCTCCCTTGCAGTGAGTCATAGATCTTATTTGACTATTTAGTATTCTATTCGCTTTTGTTTAGTATTTTTGTGGTGGGTAGAATCTGTATGCAGAGGCCCAGAATACACTCATTATTGATTCGCTCAGATGACACGCTCTCTCAGACTGCCTCTTCTGATCCAGCCCCCCAACCTCCTCTTGAAGGGTCAATATAACATCTCGTGATGAGAAGTGTCACCTTTCCTCACCCGAAGTGGGACAAAAAACAATTTGGTTCAAAAACATGGGAAATGTCCTCGACATGGTGCCATCCACCAAGCTTTGATTAGTAAGACGGCCTCAGGCAGGAAAAGTCTAGTCAGACAAATTTCGCAGATGAAATCAAAATACTGCTGAGGCACAAAGGACACAGTGTTTAATTTATCACAAACAAGCACCTCGATAACACTGAAGCAAGAAACACCACTGTAATACTAATAAAGGATACGTCAGTGGAGGGTTTTTATACACTAACAGGTGTTAACATTCCCTGCTGGAAAAACCAGCACAGACCAGAACCAAAACCAGCACCAAAACACAACATATGCTGGTCTTGCTGGTGACTGGTAATATTCACTGCCAGCTGATGATCACCCAGCTGAGTTAATTAGGCTGATGATGTCACAGGACTCCGCTGCTCGCACAATAAGCCCTTGTTATTGACCACATTCTGGGACGTCCCGCGTCTTATTTGGAAATTTGCCAGCAGCAGATAAAACCTTCCTCTTGTGGACTTCCCCATCCAAGTTACTTACCCCCAATCCAACATTAATATTTTCCTAATTATATATATCATTTGTGTGCTTACCGGAGACAATATCAAACAAAAGAGCTGCAACTAATAATAATAATAATATTCACTGTCAATGAGCCTGTTTCTTGGTATAAAACAGTGACAAAACATTGTAAAGACTAAGAATATGGCTTTGCACTGCTTTCTTTTTTCGACCGACAGACCAAACCGAACAAATGTTAGTTTATCGTCACAAGTGAGAAGATGGAAATGTAGAATATTTGTAACAATGTACTTAAAATTACCGCTTTGGTCACAAAAAACATGATCGATGGCAACAGAGCTGAAAAAAAAACTACTTCAGCTTCCACTCGCTGATTAATTGACCGATCATGTTGGCTCTAAAAACAACCCAACTGAGAATTCAGAATTTATTTTGACTGCTAACATCTCAGCTGTCCATCAAAAGCCTCCTCCAGTATTTCCTGTAGTATCTATGATCTCTGTGTGTAATCCTCTTCCGCATAAACATAATATTGAATTTAAATTGCAGGTTTTTCCGTAGCAGCACTTTAAAGCTGTGAAACACCTGCAAAATGTCAGTCTTGTTTATGATTGACGTGCACTATAAACACATTTTATGCTGCACAGCAGAACTGCGTGCTTTAATTACATTGCACTTTAGATCTTAGCCTATGTGCATCTAAATCTGCGCACCTCATTAATATTCCTAAACAAGCTTTCAGCTATTCTAATATTGCTCACTGATAATCAAGGACGTGACACACAGTTTTTCTATGTGGGCTCTGAAAGCAGACGGACTGCCCACCACTCGCAGCAATTTCAAGTCATGAAAATTTTGACCATATGGTGGAAAGTGGGTGTGCTGTTACAGTAATGCATTTCAATAAACTGAATCAGGATTGCAGAAGGAAAAAAAACAAAAACAAACATATATTTCTCCTCGTGTTCACAAAGACGGGACATTTAATGGGGAAGGATTATCTAAAACATATCATCAATAACACCATTGCTTGGAGTATGTGTGTACTGTCCGTCACAATATAAGTGAGATACTGTTTGGTGAAAAGGGCACGTCATGCACATAATTATTCCATGCAAGTGTTTGGCTCAATGTCAACCTAAATCAGCATAACTTGCCAAAGATTCTGAAGAGAGGCAGCCCTTTATCACAAAACACAGACATTAAGACAACTGATGTCAGTTATCATGTAAGTCTCATGCACACTGAAGCACCACTGTTAATCAGTTTTGACGGTATGAGATCATATTATGAACCGGCTATCTTAAATCTAAAGTTAAAAACTAACCTACAGTTGTCTGCAGGGAAATCTGTTGACTTCATGTGTAAAGTTAATGCATTTACACTCCAGCATTTTGTAACAATAACTCCAGTTCTCTTTTAAATATCAGGTGAAAGGCATCACTAAAAAGAAAATGTAGACAGCCATTCATGATGTAACTTTTGCAATTGTCATAAATAAACAGAACTTTTCTGACTGGTGTACTTTAACTGTAAGTAAACAAAGTCAGGTTTAATTATAGTCAGATTGTATGTTTCGCACTCTATCACAGGTAGAATAGGCATCACGTGAATTTAAATGTGAATCTAAAAGGTTTGACAATGAGAAAGGAAGCAGAATAAGAAAGGATGAAAACAGGAAATCACCATGTTTCACTGGGTTACTTAGTTCAGAGTTTTACAGGTGGAACTATCAGACTTTCATCGCACAACAGCAGTTCTGATACCTAAACTCAGAGTTTAAGATACAATATGTAACATTTCCCCATTAAAATGTCTAAAAACAATTAGACTTTTGTTATATATTCTTGTTGTGTACTCACACCTAGATAATTCTCTGTTGATTCATAATAAACTGAATGTCTTTCGGTTTTGTATTTTCAGACAAGACAAGCAAATCAAGGCTTTAGTAATATTGTGATGGGCAATCTATTATTTTAGGCTAAATGATTGAATAAAAGATTGATAGCTACTATTATAATTAGTTGCAGCCCTCTTAATAATTGTGGATCAGCCACATCTGTCCAATGATTGAGTCACGTAATAAGGCCAATGATTTTGATAAACAAAAAGTGAATTGCTAATGTTAGCGCCTCGCTTCATCCTCAGCCAACTGGCTAACTTTCCAGTCGCCACCAAATCGGCACTAATTAATTACTCAGCACTGCAACACTGATCCAAAAGATCGGATCAGTACGTCTCAGTGGAACGAGTTCGGACGACATTAGCCGCGGCCACATCAGCATCCCCTCATCATATTTCTTACTCTCTGTGGTGTCTATAAATCATCGCCAACCATTTCCCCAGCTGATCAAAACAAAGCATCGGAGCATAATGACTTCATCCTGCGGCCACAATCATGACTGAATGACATCATGAAATGTAACAGTAGGCCTCCTGTTACACAAGTAGAATCCCCTCAGCACACACAGCTTCGGGGTCCATATGTCTCTGTCCTGTGGCTTCAATAAGTCAGGAACACATCCATCAACAGAGCAGTGGATCAGGTAACCCTGGCATGGGTGCATTTCTTATTTGTGCAAAGCAAGGTCACGGACCCACATAGATGCTGGATCAATCAGACAGATTAATGAGGCGCTACCTGCTGACATGACGAATATTGACACCGCTATTACATCTTGGTCCCGCAGTCCTCAACGCTGCTTAAATAAATCAGGTCCAAGTAGAAGGAGGCAGGTAAACTCCTGAACCTAATCCTTCACATGATAAACAGAACACAAGAGGCTTCAGTACAATGAAAATGGGGCCTTTCCTGGCAGCGCTGAACTCCCGAACATCATTCTGGAAGCTGTGGCTGCAAAGTTACTGCTTAATGTTCATTCAGTGACGAAAAAAGCTACGATAACCTACTTAACATTTTCTTTAAATAGCTTGCTTTTGTCATGACTTACCCACAGTAATATGAGCGAGAGAAAAAGCAGCAAATACTCACTTTTGAGAAGCTGAATTCTGAAATAAAGTTTAATACATTCAATACAACTGGAAGATTAGATTAGATCAATGCTGACAAGATGCAATTTTAGTTGCAGTCTTACACCAATTTTGCTTGAAAAATGACTCCATCAATACTCAAATTGGTTTGACAATTCATTCCCTGTTGATTTCAGCACATCGGGGCACAGTTAATGTTTTAGCGAGTCTACACAGGATCACGGGAAACACAACAGATTACAAAAAACTGAATTTAACATCATTATATTGGCCCACAGCTCTGCGGCAGATGGCTCAAACGTCAGTTTTCCTGCCCAGATTTGGTTGTATTTCTGACAACAGGGCCTCAGAGTGGGCTGAGAACAAATGGCATCCTCCATTTTTAATCAACAGGAGGATTAACCTTTGCTATCAGCAGTTCCTCTCCGAGCAAAATGCGGCGTCAAGATTTAGGATTATACCTGGGATGACACGGTTTAGCTCATTATTGGACTTAGATCCTCACACCTGTATGACACCCCATATATCACTGGCGTTAGGTTACCATTAATGACTCAGTAATCCTTCAAATCTCCCCAAAGAAATGCACCTCTTCATGAGCCTTTCTGGAAATTAATGTATTTGCAGAGGTGTCTTCAGTAATGATCCTTCATATTTTTAGAGACGAGCTCTCCCCTGCCGTGCCCTCATCAAAGCTGGTCTTCTGAACATTTAGGTCAGCACCACGATTACGAGTCTTATTATTTCACTCATACAGCGCTCACGTAACTGTCATACCACACAGAGCAAAACCGCTTCTCAAGTTTGAATCTCAATTAATCACCGGCTAACTCGTCTTTATTCATCTGCAACTTTGAACACAATGCTGATTATCCAAGTGCCTTAAGGCGCTGAAAGAAACAACAGAAGTGTTGACAACATGGGTCACTTATCGAACAAACATGCCAATTATTCTCTTCTTCTCTCTTTTTGTCTGACTTGAATCATTGGTAAATTAATATCCTTGGGCTTTAGGCTGCTGGATGAACAAAACAAACCTGACGACATCACCTCAGGCTCTATGAACAGGCTGAGCATCTTCTAACTATTTTCAGGTTCTGTTGAATAGATAATCAGGAATTTGATCTACAATGAAAATATCCATTCCTTCCAACACGACCTAATGAGTGTTATTATTTATATATTCAAACTGCACCACACTGATTATTAAGAGCGATGGCCTGAAAATAGTGCAATTCAACCAGACTTTCATTTCAGGAGATAATCCACTCTACTTCCATGTACAACAAGGATTGAAGTCTCAGTGGTGTTACAGATTAGGACCAGGTCGCCAGAACAAGACAATAACATCACGACAATTCATGTTACAGCTTTGAAAGTAGACAAAAGTGTTAGAAACTCTGGCTCCATGTGCATTTTCAGTTATCATCACATGTTGATAGACTGTTACCTGTGATGTCAGATGGTATTGATGTCGGGACATTGAGTAAGACCAGAGCGGTGACTGCAGACAGAGGTTGTGTTCAATATTGCACACCGACATACTGCCTTCTACACACTCAATCAGCATATACGACATACTGCCTACTTAACAGATGTTTAAGTATTTTGTTACCAGCAGACCGTTCACACTGAAGTAAACACAGTCAATACATCGTTCCTGCACCACACAACTGTATCGATCACATCCCGTCGCCTCCATATAGGGCTGCAACTGTTGATTAAAGTCAATTAATTGATTGATATTGATACAGATGTTTGTGAAAATGCTAATCATTAGCCTTGATTAGCAAGTCCAAGAACTGGTCTAGTTCTACTCTAAAGGTCCTGAAAACATTCAGTGCTGTAACCAGATATGAGCCCTAAGTCCTCTTAATTAAATGTCTTTTATAGCTCCAGATGAAGCTGCATGTAGCCTCGAGTGATGTCACCCACGGCAACGTTGGATTGTGGGTAATGTAGGCTTCATGTTTGGAAAGGAAGACGACTAAGTGGAATAAAACAGGCGATATTTCTGGTTCTGCTGTTTCAAATCAGATCATTTGTTTTCAAATCTTCCATAATGAGAGCTTTTCAAAAGCCTGGTGCCAGCATTACCCACAATGCAACTTGGCTGGAGGCAATTTATCAGATGACATGCAGCTACAAAAGGCTTTATACTTTTTCTTTCACATGTGGAATAGTTCTCCCCAAGACACCTTTAATTGGTGTGAAGTTACCCTTTAAGTGAACTCTGCAAACTTTGCCTGGATGACTCAAGCCTGATGCTCTTGTAAATTATAGCGTATTTTACGTTACAAACGTTTCGATACGAGACAATTCGTGCAAGCTGTTCCCTATGCTTATACTAACTTTTTGAACACTGATCGAAATCACAAAAAAAAAAACAAAAAAACAAGTTTGGACCGATACCGGACCGAGTCTCTCGTCCTATTCTCGACTTCAACAGCAACAAACCTTCAGAGAAGGACCAACCAGCAATGGATAAAGTTTAGAGAGAATAATCAGCACATTAACGGGGAAAGTTTCTCTGCAGATGCCCGATGACGATACAAAACTATCATAGTTATTGTTCTCTATCATAAAAGCAGCAGTTGGATTAATAACTTGTAAATCAGCTAACTGACTGTTCCATATTCGGACAAAAAGTACAAATGTGCACCTACACAACACTTCAAATGACACTTAACTAAGCGCTTTATATGTTTGTAAACACGTGTCACAACCCTTTATAATAACTATATAATAATGCACGTCCCGCTGCAGCCTCAGTGACAGAAGCTAACGCTAACGGCTGCTGTCGGAAGTTAGCCGCGTAAAGTGAAACGGAAAACAGAAGCGGAAGTATAAAAGTACCTGGACGTGTGCTTAGTCCTCCTTCATGTCCGCCAAACCGCTGAAAAGTCGTCCTATAACTCGCTAAGAAACTTGTAAGGTGCTTTCTGCTCTCCGTGTCGAGCAGGTAACCAGGAAAGCCTCCCTGGTTAGCAACGGGACCTGTCAAACAATGGCGGAGCCAAGTACGGCAAGCGAGAGGCCGACACGTGCTTTTTGTTGACGTTTTTTTTTTTAAACCAAAAGGCGAAGCGATCAGGACGGTTTCGATTTGGTTCTGATCGTCAACATGGTGTAAAAGCAAAAACAATACACAAAAAATGCAATAAAATGAATAGTTCAAATAATAGAAGATTGAGAATAAAAGAAGTAAAAACAAGCAATTAAAATAATGATTTAAAAGATTTAAAATATTGCATGAAAAACTTAATTTAATAGTTTGTAAAATATAATATAAGAAAAATAACAATTAAAAAACAGCATCATCAAAAGTTTTAGTTTTGTTTGAGGAACAGCTGAAAGAGAAAAGCCAGAGGATCTGTAGGGGCCGTCCTGCATCATAAAGAGCATTCGTGTGATGTAGTCTGGTAACAAATAAACAAATACAAGAATAATCACTGAGCATTTCTCCTTTATTATGTAAAACTAGTGATGAATTATTGGACTATTTAGTGACGTGAGGAGCAGTTTTCAAATAAAAGACTTTATGAGGCCTTTGGAAGCCCATTTCCATCCATTATAGAGATGTGTACATTTGTGTATACAACATTTATGTTATTATTCCCATGGGAAGTCATAATTATGATAAGAAAAGGTAAAATTATGAGAAAGAAATGTAAAAATATGAGATAAATCTTACTTTTAATTTCGTAATTTTGACTTTTTAAAATCTTTTTCCCTGAATGTCAGGACCCGTGTGGGGGGTGCAAGATGATTCCGAGGAGTCACCAGATATTGTCTTTTATAAATTAATAGCAGTGATGAAAGAAGTATTCAGAAGTGCTAATATAATATTTAGTGACTTATAGAATAGTTTCCGTAATAACATTTCACACATTTCAACACATTTTAAGAAAGATTCTTTGTGTTTTGACTACATTTACAATCTTTTCATGCATTCTTAGCAAGCTTATCTTAAAAATATACATATTTAATAGTTTTTTGTTTTTGTATGTAAAATCTTAAGATGCAGGTAACGTCAGCTGTTCTTAATCTGTCACCATGTAGTCGAGTCTGTAACAACTCAAAGTGTCTCACATTCCTAAAGGATTCAAACTGATGACATCAGTTCAAGGATGCTTGTTTGTGCTGCCTGTTTTACTCCTGACAGTTTGAGCTCTCGGCCATTAGTGCGTGAATTCAGAGGTCTGACAATGTTCAGATTGATAGAGTCCAAATTTTATTTCACATGGAAAGACAGCCGGTGGTGTATTTTTTTTTTATTAATTATACAAAAAAAATATATAATTGGAACCTCCTGGAGTTGGCGGCTCACATCATTCTTTTAAGTTTTAACTGAAGCCGTTTTTAAAGACCCAAAAGACTCATTTCTGTCCATCTGCTGTATCCATCAGAACTCGTTATCCTCTTTTTACAGTTGTCATTATTCTTCTCCACTTATTTAATGGGGGGTTTTTTTCTTCTCCAAATTCCAATTCAAATTAATACGAGGCTATTATGCAGAGGGGTTTGATAAAAGTTGCATGAGACGTCTTTTCAGGAGTTTTTCACTGAAAATTTCCAAGAGAAAAAAAATTACTTCAGAATAAATTCAGCATCTTTCATTTCCAAACATCTATACAACTCTGCATTTGCTCAAAGTGAACCTAAATGTGCTGTAAGTGGAAGGCAACAGAATACATGTTCTCAAGTGCTGTACTTAAGTATAATTTTGAGCAACTTCAGATAAGTATTTTCATTTTATACGATTTTATAGAACCAGTTGACGCTTTCATGTACAACTACTTCTGGGTGCATCATGCGCTACTTTTCTGCGAAAACCACAGACAGTTTTAAAGAAAAAAAACGCTTGACAAAGGTTCAGAAAAACATCATGGTTTTCTTAATAAATACATGTTTTGGTTGAAGTGATGCAAGGTCTGTTTTTAAAAAAAAACAACTGGTTTTGTTGCCACAGACGGAGCTGGAAACTGTCCCAAGGTCTCCATAAAAATATCCAGTTGTAGAACGCTTAAAATGTTGAAACACGGACTTGAACTGCGGTCAACGATTTGGCAGTAAGTCAACCAGCTGGTTAAGATTTTACATCGAAAAATACAAAAATACTCTTGAAGATTAATCCGACGCTTCTCAACCTTTTTCGGAGAGCCTGTCCTTATCATAAAAATGACCATGTACTTTTAAAATGAAAGCAGCTTATTAAGATCAATATTAAAGTTTGTTCTTAGGCGGCACAAAGAGAGAAAAGAGAGGGAAGTCAAATAGGGAGGAAGTTTGGGGGATGGACAGTCGGATCAAACAGACACACTGTTCATGCCCGGTAGGAAATCAAAACCTAGTTGGGAGTTATTTTAGCCCGTTAAGCCCATTCGGAGCCCAGCTGGGTTATTCCGAGAGAACCTATGGTAACATATAAGTGAAATATAATATAGTTTGGAACCTGCTAAATATTAAGCACAGATGGTGCCAAAATTTTTCCAAAATGAGCCAAACTGGCACATTTGTAGATTCTGCCTGAGTGCTCGGTACTAAAACCTCTCTCACTTTGTTCTGCTTCACTTTATTAGCATAAAAGTTGGCGGAGGTCACGTTCAGATGTTTTGCTGTGGTTTGCGGGAGAGTTGGAGCTGCAGCTGCATTATTCCTCTGAGATATTCAGTCTAAAATTGTATTCTTTTCATGCTGTGTGCCAACTTGAGACCCAGTGACATGAATACTTACACACCGGATCAAACATTTCAAGCGTTCCCTTTATTATGATACCTTGACTTTTCAAATAGAGATAAAATAGAGGCCAGTTCTTCCAAGTTAACTTACTAATTACAGAGTTAAAGATGTAAATAAACCACAATTTCTTTCTAAATGTGACTGAGATGTTTTGTTGCCATTATTAATACTGCATCAGTCACAGGAGTGTCTGATAACTACACAGGGTTTTATGTGTATTGAAGTTTTCGTTTATTTTTAGGTATATTTATTTGGTTCCTCTGCTTTAGCAAAGAATTTTAATATTTTCTCCAGCACAGAGGAGTGATGACAACTTTTCTCTCTAAGCCGCCTGGAATTAAAAAGCCGAACTCTGAACGTTTGGGTTGTTCCTCTGTTCTTGACATGTTTATCCAGACTCCTCATTCTTCATTTTGTTCCCGTGGCACCTTCCTCTCGGGATTTGCAGGGGCTTAGTTTGTCTGCGTCCTAATCTCCCAACAACTAAAATAACCCAACGCTGATTCTCACCACTAAAAAGTACACACTTTTTAGGAGACACAGTAAACAAAACATGCCATTGATTTAACCATTGAAAAGCAAGAGAATAATTGATATCTCGAGCCTTTAATATCACTTTTTTGTCCTCTTAATAAGCAAACTGATTTCATTTTGTGTGTAACTGGACTTTTTCTTGCACTTGCACACCATGCCATCTCCAACTCTGTGGCTTATTGTTGCCGTTCTGGTGGCTAAGCTCTTGCGGAGATGCTGGGGCATGAACAAAGCCGGTGATATCTAGTGAATTCTCATTACAAGGGGATTATCATATGTGCCAGCCTGCATTCCACTCCCACATCATTAAGTGTTTTTGGACCATTTACAGCCAATTACACCATTGCTAATGCTTTTTCTTCTTCTCCTTTTTGTTTTTTCTTTCTTTGCGCCCACCCTCCCGATAATATCTGACATGTGGTGACAACTCAGCAGGCATTTATCTTCCGTGGTTTGTTTGCGCCGGATCGACTACCTGGAGATCGCTGTTTGCTCGTGTTAGCAGACGTCTCGTTTCTGCTGTGTGACTAAACATCGGCGCCTAATACAGCAACTCCGCGCCAGATAAACTGCAGCTGGGAGGGGAGAAAGCTGGTACAGTCTAAATACTGATCTGAGAGATCTATTAATGCTTAATGAGCCATTAATATTCCCGAATGAGCAATAATCCCAGTTAACATGACTCTCCCAGCTGGAGGGTGTACCGTTACCTGGTTCACAGCAGGTTGCTTCAATTAGACGCCTTCTGCACAGCTTCAGCTGCACAGCACAGGCCTCCAGTTGTATGATGTGGATCTAATGTATAGAATACATGCAGATTTCTCAGTGTGTCAATCTGGCTACATTAAAATATCAGATACCAGGGGAAAACTTTGCCTTCATGATTAACTGTGAATTACACGAGTTTGGCAGACAGCAATTCTTTGTCATCTACCATTTTGTTATAGAGCGCCTGGTTATGGTTGAAGTGTGTGCTAATAAAGAGACACATGTTGTTTAAGGCAGGTTGTTTCTCCAACCTTAAAGATCAAGCTCACCTGAAAATGAATATTCACTCTCATGCTGATCAAAAGTCAAGTCGTTTCTTGATCTCTGCAGGAAATTGGTGTAACATATAACTGAAGTTAATGGGGAGTTGTTTTAAAACATTCAAAAATAACCCTCCCAAAATTATAAAATGGCTCCGTACAGCTCATCCGGCGTAATCCAAGTCTCCAGAAGCACCAAGATCCAAAACTGATTTGAAAAGACGTCATTTACGCCATTTTTTCAGCCCATAAATCTTCACTGCAGCTGCTAAGCTAGTAGCATTAGCACGCATCATGTTTGAAGTCGGTGCACGAGCTCGACTGCATGTCGAGGGTGCAATCATTGTCTTTTCAGATCAGCCTGGGATCTCTAAGGCTCGTGGGGACTGAGCTGTATGGAGCCATGTTTTTTTGCTTCAGTAATTCAGTGCAAAATCTCAGTGAAATATGTTCTAATGTGAACATTAGATCTCAAACTAGACAGTGAAAACATTTGAATATTTCCCTTTTCTTCCGCTCATCCAGAGTTGGGTCACGATGGCAGCAGGCTAAGCAGAGTATTTCAGACGCCCTTCTGACGAGAAATGATTTCCAGCTCCTCCTGGGGAATCTTGAGGCGTTCCCAGGCCAGACGAGCTACATAATCCCTCCAGTGAGTTCTGGGTCACCCTGGGGGTCGACGCCTAGTTGGTCGTACCTTGAAAATCTCAGAAGAGAGGCGCCCAGGAGGCGTTCAAATCAAATGCCGACCCGCCCACCTCAGCGGCTCTACACTGAGCTCCCTCAAGATGTTTATCGCTCTCTCTGAGGCTGAGCCCAGCCGCCCTACGGAGGAAATGCATTTTGATCTCTCTGTCTTTTGGTCGCTGCCTACTCATGACTACAGGTGAGGGTTGGAACGTAGACCAAATAGTCCAGGGCGGTCGGGCCCCTGCAATCCTAATGACGCTGGACCAAACAGCATTATCTCACGTGACGTTTTCCCGTCACTTGTAAACAAGAGAGAGAAAATTAAACTCTTGCTTTGAGCAGGAGTTGTGCTGCTGTTGATCGTCTCATGCCTATGCCGACTCCTGTCTTCCTCGTCTGGTTCACCAGTGTTAAAATATCTCATTAGTTTGCAGACATGTGAGAAGAGTTAGGACGAGCAGGAACAAGCTGAGTGGTTTTGGGCGAGGTGTCTATGACGGGGATGGGCGAGATGATTTGTTGCACAGAAAAACGTAGGAACTAACTTTTTAAAATAGTTTTCTAGTTCAGTTAGTCGTCTTTCTCTGCCTCTCTCCCCCTTTTGGTTTATCTTTAGTTCACGCTCTCTTTTAGTCACGCAAAATTAACTTCTATCCCTCCTTTGTGCAAACTTGAGCTGCGCCGTAGCTTTGCACACTAAGCCACCCCGGAAATGTAAATATGTGTTGAAATACGTACAGCGCCTTTGTTTCCTAAGAAGACACATTTTAAAAGGATATTCTCAGTGATTCCAGCGGGGCCTGAATGGTAATACTTCTGCCTCAGCATGGCGAAAATGAAAGTGGAAGGAAACTGTTTACCCACACCGTAGGAATACTTTTTAAAGGACGCTGATTTGGGCTAATGATGGACAGGCTGCTTTCAAACATTCGTTAAAAAGATTTTCAGCCACGGGGGCTTTGATGGTAAAACATCCCGGCAGAGACGTGAAGAAAAAGAGATTAGCTCCACAATATAAGTTGCTGTTGACCAGAGAAAACATGTCGTTTCTCATCAGCGGCGTATGTGAGAGCATTCAATATCAGCCCTCCTGCAGGCATCCAATCTCCTTCCAAGCTGCTGTCTGCGGTCCCCTCCGCCAGTCTGTTCAGCTTTTCTCATTAGATTTCCCACCCTTATGCATCCCAAGTATTTTTTGAAGTGCATAGTGTGTGGAATGATGCAATGCATTCAAGTGTCAAGCCTGCACAAATCTCATCATGTCCAGGGTGATTCACATATGGAAAGTTCGGTATCCTAGCAACAGCCAATAAAGAGGCGGCTCTGATTGGGCATCGCCCGTGGCCATCATAACTTAAGAG